>NC_056725.1:1395704521-1395962021 GCF_019279795.1 Protopterus annectens
ATATATATATATATATATATATATATATACACATATATACACACACACACACACATCTGTGTGTGTGTGTGTGTGTGTGTGTGTGTGTGTGTGTGTGTGTGTGTGTGTGTGTGTGTGGTACATATAGCATGCTCATTAACAATATCTCTGTATATATACACACACATGCACACATAGGCACAAAATCTCATACATATACACATGGCAACACTTGCATATATCATTTCTATAAATATTTTTCACAAACTCCAAATCAGTCATTAATAATTGCCTTGATGTTACTGAGCAGCAGGTGGAGGGGGCGTCGAGTAATTTGTCTTATAAGCAGCACAAGGAAGCCTGTCTTCGAAAACAATTGTTTCTTCATAAAACCAGAGCTCCAGTAAGTAGTTGAAGGAATCATTTCCTAGCGGGGTTCCATTACTTCCTTCCAGTACAATTACAGCACTCTCTACCATAACTCTCATTTGTCTCTGTAGGAGGGTAATTGGTCCTCATCAGGTTTTTAGCTGTGTCATTTCAGCACGGAAAGAAAATGAGCTGAAAATGACAGACTGGATGGTACAATGAGTGTCACTGTAGCAAATGCAGCAGGAAATCAATTGGTGTATAAAATTTCTTGATGTTATGATCCTTGTACTATTCTTATCTTATTGACAAACTCTTCACAGAAATTACTTACAGTGTGAAACTATCTAAAAATCATGTCAAGTCCACAAGAGATGTTCAAGTATATTTGTTTTCTAGTTCATTCACAAAGACTAAAAATGTGATCAGAATACAGTAGATCAGAAATACAGGAATTGTTAGGAACATAGCATTTAATAATAAAACGCACAGAAAAATGAATATTTTTTTTACTCTTCAGATCTCAGATAAGATTTTGCCATACACTTGATGCCTTACTATTAATGAAAAAGAGGAACATTGACACTGATTAGAAGAGCCAAGTTGTCTAACAAAAAGAAATGTAGTTTCAGCAAAGGGCATAGCAGGAACATTTCTTTTGTGAATTAGTCTTTGTCACAAAAAAAAAAAAAAAGATTTTCATTTTGACCTAATGATTTGTTCTATCATACATGTGTATAACAACTTATTTAAAAACAACTGCCCATTCTTATAGGATGCTATGTGCTGTCTCATTAACACTAGTTAGTTAGTTTATGAAGCTGTAAAACAATCAGTTCAGAAGATGGAGTTGCACATTTGTCCACAGAACAGTAATATTTTATGAGTGCATTAGGCATTGCTCTCTCAGGCTACAGCTATACTTTAGTGAAGTGCCTGCAGGCTTACATGGCTGTCACCAGAGTCAAGTTTACACCAACCATGTTTTAGACCTTTATTTATCTTATTAACAGTTTTTTCCAGGTGTCATTGTATGTTATGACATGCTGGTAAGTAATTTGTTAATAAAGTGTTAGTGTATTATTGCAGATGTGCAAGTGTATCTAAGGAATATTTGCTCCTTAGAGCTGAAATCCACTATATTTGAACAGTCTGACCTTAGGGGACAATGAGAACAACAAACAATTGTAGAAATATGAGTGGCAGCTTTCACGTGTTGTAATAAATTGTTTTACTACAGACATCTCAGAGTTTGCATAACAGAAGTTTTGTTTTTGGTTTTCTGTTAAAAAAAAAACCTTAATTTTTCATTGTTGTATCAAAGTGAGCCAGAATATTTGAACATAGCTGCCTGGTAGCCGAATGACAAAGAACAAAAAATTATACTGAAAAGATTAAAAGGGAATGTTGGAAAGGTACCAAATGTTAAGATGCAGAAATTTAGACAATTCCAAAAACAGAAACAGCATATTATGTTGCTTAAGGAATTTTTAGCCATTGGTGTTCTTTCTAAATAGGCATCTGTAATGGTGCCACAGCTACATTTATTGACAAGGGTTCAGTAAGCAGGCAAAGTCAGGAAAGGTACAGTGCAGTAAGCATAATGGCAGATACTGTTCCATGTGAGCATGTGAAAATGAAGTGAGTAGGTGTGTATTTTGGTAATGTTAGTATTCTAAGCATACTCCTCAACTTTAATCCAAGAAAAACGGCTGTGTCAGCGTACAGGGTGTATATCCAAAGTAGTATTTATTGCATAAATTACACAAGCGCTTTCACCCTAACTTAATTGTAGGGCTTTTTCAAGTGTTAAAACCTCCTCTACTCCTCAACTTTGCTCAAATATTCTGGACAAAATAAACAATAACGGGGACAAAGGCTGAAACTCAAGGGCAATTTTTAAATATTATTCTAATTCACTGACGTTAATTTTGCATCAACATACATTTTCTGAACAATAAAAAACTATGAAACTTCAATTTCTGGCATTATTTACTGACTGCAATCTTTACTGATTTGCCAGAAAATCAAAACTTTTTTTTTTACAAGGGGCAGGGCAACAGTATTTGATAAAACCAGGAATGTTCTTCAAAATCAGGGATGTTGTACAAAATCAGGGACAGTTGAAAGGTACGATTACAAGATTAATAGCACATAGTAAAAACAACAGAGTTTTCTCCCTGTCGAGCCATAACTTAGGTTTGTTTTCATTTTTTCAAGTTTAAACCAATTAACATAATTCTCATTGTAATACATCTCAGTCTAGGTGTTCGACAGAATTTGCAAATGATTTTGAAATCCAACTGCTTTCTGGGAACAAAGAATTATAGCATATTGTGAGACTTTTTTGCCATGTAAAACTTGATGATAACACAATTGATAGGCAAAACCACTGAATTATAAAGACGACTCACTTTAGTGACTAGAACAAACAGACTAGGACATACATCTGTGCATATAAACATCTAATAATGTTGCTTAATTTAGAACACAGTGTCAGAACAGTTATATCAACCCTGTGGATAGTCAAGCAGACTAGAATCTCTTCAGAAATGACAATAAATCAATTGAATGCTATCAAGTAAATAAAATCCAAGTAATGCTGACCTGAATAGCCATTTCTATGGCCGAGAATTCATAGAAGGGAGTGCATTTCAAGTATAGCTTTATCTTGAACTGTTAACAAAACAGAAAGTAAATGAGAATATGGAGGGACTTTATTTTATTTAGTAATAATAGTCGGCAGAATAACCACACTTCTCATAGCAACTACATGATCCCATGTGTGCTGGTACTGAAGGTATACCCTCCTCTACCCCACTGCCAGCAAAGTGAATTAGCAGACATGCCTCCATCTACTTAGTGAGGGGCAAGAAATTACACATGAATGTAGAGGAAAAGGTAGTGGCAAGAATGAGCTGAGAGCAAATATAATTAATTCCTGGAATTTCCTCTGTGACTTTCCCACTTTTAATTTTGCTTTATGAGGGAAAGAACATGTGCAAATACCGCTCACAGCCACATTAAACATGCACATAAGATATAATGTGTGTGTCTAAGAGAAGCTAAATGAACATTTGTAATATTAAAATCCTGCACAAAAGATCTGCAACCAATAAATCTAAGCACAGCAAGCAATCAGATCGGAAATAACATGCTGGACTTATAGAAACGCTATTTTAACAAGAGAAAGCTTTCGGGAACACAAATCCCTTCATCAGTGTATAAAATACAATATAAAATCTTCCATTTAAATACTAAAACAAGCAAAATCGCATGACATAAGTGGCCCAATGAGAATACAAACATAGTTAAAAACAACCAACACATCAAAAGGTAATTAGTACAAACTTAAAGTGCACTTAGTAACAGCTTACTTAAGAGACATTTGCTTTAACCTCAGAACTGAATCTGGGAATCTTGAGGCAATGTTACAACTGCCTCATGTACACAGACAACCCTCTCCTTCTCCCAACGAATTCCAACACGTGAGAGATGCAACCATATAGCCAAACTGGAGGCTAAGCTCTCTCAACTCAGTACTGGCATAACCAGTCAGGAGGAGAAGGAAACCACACTCACTACAATTCCAGTCTCACATAGACCTACCACGACAGCAAACCAAACACATAATCACACAAAAACATACTCGGAGGCTCTAAATAAAGATCTGCCTAAGCAGCAGAGACCTCCAAAGCAGACACCCAAGCAACCGCTACCCCAAAACAAAACACGTGCAACACATATCTCACAAAGCCAGTGTGCCGAACAGTCACAGCCCTTAAGACTAAACAACACACCTGATACACTTGTAATAGGTGGCTCTATCGTCAGGCACACTGACGTCCCGCTCACCAGGCTAAACAAGGAGAGGGTCATGGTGAGTAGCCTGTCGGGCGCTAGGATCCGCCACATAACACAAGCACTCAGGTCACTCCAAGGCAAGTACAAATATGACTCAGTCATTGTCCATGCTGGTGTGAATGACCTGAGACGTACCTCCCTGGACTACATGAAAAGAGACATAGAGGAGCTCTCTGAGCATGTAGCCCAGGCCGGTATGACTCTGACCTTGAGTAGCCTCTTACCCTCACCAAGAATGATGCCACAATATGAAGACAAGATGATCAATTTCAACAATTGGCTTAAGTACTGGTGTCATTCAAAGGGGATCCAATGCCTGTCAGCTTGGGATGATATGCTCGACAAGCCACGATGCTCGCTAGGGACGGCTTGCACCTGTCACCCTGGGCTTTCGGATATTGGCAAAGGCTCTTGCTACCCCATAGTGCCTTTTTAGGCAAGGCTCAAAAGACAAACCCACCTCCATAGGTATCACAAGGGATAAGAAACTAAGAGTAATGCTACTCAACGCCAGAAGTCTAAACCTCAAGATGCACGCACTCGAAACTCTCCTTAGCATGGAGAACATCAATATCTGTGCAGTAACAGAAACCTGGTTCAGGGCTCCCGAGAGCACCCCAGCACTACCAGGTTATACCTCATACCATGCTTTTCGGCCCCAAAACTTGGACCCAACCACAAAAGGAGGGTGAGTATCGATATTCATCAACGATACCCACACCTCCAGGTTGGTGGCAAAGCACGAAGCATCAGAGACTATCCATGTGCAACTAACAGTGGGTAAAACTGCCTTCCAGTTTATAGCCTGCTACAGACCACCCTCCCAAACCCAGGAACCCCACTCGGCCTTCCTGAGAACACTGGAAAATATGAAGGTCTCTCCAAACACCATTATATTGGGTGACTTCAACTACCCAAACATAGACTGGGAGCATTACTCTAGCTCCAACACCTAGCCCAAAGGTTCCTAGAATTTATAAACTCAAATGCTATGGAACAACTTGTTACCACTCCCACAAGAGGGGAAACATACTGGACCTGATCATCACCAACATGGGGACTCTGTCCTCCAGACCAGAAGTGTATCCCTCACTGGTAAGATCAGACCATAAACTAATCTCACTGGATATTCACATCCCGACCCCAACCCCTGCCCAGAAAACCACAGTGAAAAACTTCTCTAAAGCAAATTTCACACTCCTCAAAACCGAGGTGGAATCCTTCAAAGCCCCCGGGCCTGTGGAAAATACGGCCCAGACCGCAGAATCCTTTATAAACGTATTCTATGAACACCTTCAGGAATGCATGGATCATGCGATCCCAAATAAAACCAAGACCCAATCCTCCAAAGGCAGACGTCCTATCTGGTGGACCCCAGCAATAAACAAACTATACAATAGAAGGAGGAAGCTACTAAATGATAGAGCAAAATCCCAAAAGGGAAGGCATCACTGATCAGTATTAGCAAAAAACTATGGGCACTCATAAAATTGTCTAAGGCCAGCTTTGAGAGAAAAATTGCACAGGACACTAAGGATAATCACAAGGCTTTCTTTAGTTATGTTAGGAACCTGGGTGGTAATTCCCAGATATGCTCAGAATTAGTCCAAAATGACAAAAATACACTGAACCCACAGACATTGCCAACATCCTAGCTGACAGGTTCAGCGCAAACTCCCCCCTCCCCACCAAAAGGGCAAATATCTATCCCAGCAGAGTGCTGCCCCCTGACATCTCAGATGCTCAGGTAAGAGCCGCCCTCTCCAAAGCAAAAAACACAGCATCAATGGGACCAGACGGTGTCCCGGCTGCGTCCTACATGAACTCCAAGAAGAGCTAAACCCAAACATAAAACTACTGTTCAATCTCAGCCTTACTACAGGATATGTGCCCAAAGAGTGGCGTACAGCAACAGTGGTCCCTCTCCATAAAGGTGGTGCCTCAACGGATCCTGAAAACTATCGCCCCATAAGCCTGACTAGCTTGGTCTGCAAAGCTATGGAAAGGATCATCATGGACCTCATAAATAAAGATATTGGGGACCTACAGACACTGGATCCTACCCAGTTCGGCTTTGTTAAGGGCAGATCCTGCCTCTTAAACCTGGTTAATTTCTTTGAAACAGTCACCAAGACCATTGACGAGGGGAAGGTGGTCCACACAGCCTACCTGGACCTCGCAAAAGCCTTCGATACAATACCCCACTCGGGCATTATAGATAAGCTCACCAGCTTAAATATAAACCCCTATGTCACTAGATGGATTGCAAACTGGCTCAAGGACAGAACCCACATGGTTAGAATTGCTGGAGCCATGTCAGACTCCAAACCAGTTACAAGTGGTGTCCCACAAGGCTCAGTCCTGGGACCTCTCTTGTTCGGTATATATTTTTGGAGGTACAGGCTAACACGGAAGGACTGTGGCTGACCAAGTTCGCAGATGACTGCAAACTGGGCGCCATAATCGACTCTCCAGCCGACACAAGCATCCTCCAAAAGGGCCTCATAGAAACAGACAACTGGTGCCAGAGCCATGGCCTCAAGCTAAATGCCAAAAAGTGTATAGTCATCCCCTTTGGCAAAAACAAAGTGCCCACAAATTACCACATAGGTGGTAATCCATTAAGTACAGAAGAAGTAATTAGGGACCTGGGGACCCAAGTTGATAGCAATCTCTCATTTGACAACCACATGGCCAAAGTGGTTCGAAAAACATTTTATATATCCCACCTAATCATGAAGGGATTCACATCTAGATCAGGGGAGGTCATCGTGCCTCTTTACTCATCCCTCATCAGGCCCATAATTGAGCACAATGCCCTTTTGGGATGTACCTTACCAGACACCTGCAGCAACTGGAAAGACCCCAAAAGTACCTCACCAAGAGGATCAAAGGGATCAAACAGATGCCATATGCTGCCCGGTTAAAGAAACTCCAGCTCTACTCAGTGGCATACCGCCTGTTCAGAGGCGATCTGTGCCTGACGTATAAAGCCATGTCCAACCCGGAATTAATGGACATGCTGCACCTCAGAAAATCCAAATCCCATCGAGCTACGCACTCGAGAGACTTCAACCTCAGCACTGAAATAAATAGGACATGCTGGAGAGACAGATTCATAAACCCAGGGCTCCCTTCACTCTGGAATAATCACTTCCCTTCACTTCTCTGGAAAAATCCCAGTTCAGGTTAGGCAGAGTCCCTCATTGACTCTCTTCAAGAGGAATCTTGATGAGTGGATGGGAGATCGTAGGTTTACCCCGGGTATCACTTCTGTGTCACTGTTAGACAGAGGCACAGTATACTAACCTCGAAAAAGGGCATAGCAAAATAAATTTAAAATGGGTGGCGAAAGCCAAACACATTCTGGCTAGGCTTATAAATGCCCTAGGGCAGATAGCCTAGTTTGAACCTATGAACCTATGAACCTATGAACTGGTTTTAATTTAACCATTGTGTTTATACCAGGAGAAGAATTAGTGTTCAAGTGCAAGATCCATTCATACTCCATCAGTTCTAATTTGTTATTATGATCACCTCCTCTTACATTTTTTACCAAGATTTGCATCACTCTAAACCTGTATGTATGCTCTGGGCCACTATCTATAACATGCTTAGCAAGAGGACTGGTTAATACTTTCCTTCTAATATCAGACTGATGCTCAATAATATGGTCCCTTAACCTCCTAGTTGACTTTCCTACATAGAAGGAGAGACAGGAAGAACAAGTCACTAAATATACTATAAAGGTTGTATTACATGTGACAGAAGACTTCAACAAATATTTCTTTTTAGTTACTGGTTGAATAAACTCACTTGCCTGACTTTAAAACTTACAACTAGAACAATTTAGAGATGAAACAGTTCCTTTCTTATTAAAATTTACATGGGGAACAGTTAACTTCATATCCTTGTAACAGAGACATTGTTTTAAGTTCCTACAATTCCTAAAAGCAAATTTGGGTCTATTACTAATATACTTATAGGTTCATAGGTTCATAGGTTGATACTAGGCTATCTGCCCTAAGGCATTTATAAGCCTAGCCAGAGTGTGTTTGGCTTTCGCCACCCTTTTACATTAGTTGACTGTGCCTCTGTATAGTAGGTCACAGAAGGTAGCCCTTTTAAGGTTAGTTTACTGTACCTCTGTCAAGCAGGGACACAGAAGAGATCCCAGGGGTAGACTTATGATCTCCCTTCCACTTGTCAAGATTTCTCTTGAAGAGGGTCAATGAGGGGCTCTGCCTAACATGGATTGGGATTTTGTTCCAGAGTGAGGGGAGCCTCTGGGATATGAATCTGTCCCTCCAGCATGTCCTATTTATTTCTGTGCTGAGGTTCAAGTCCCTGAAGTGTGTAGCTCTAAGGGATTTGGATTTCCTGAGGTGAAACATGTCCATTAATTCTGGGTTGGACATGGCTTTATATGTCAGACACAGATCGCCTCTGAGTAGGGGGTACGCAACTGAATAGAGCTGGAGTTTCTTTAGCCGAACTGCATCTGTTTGAGCCCCTTGATCCTCTTGGTGAGGTACTTTTGGGGTCTTTCCAGTTGCTGCAGATGTCGGGTAAGGTACATCCCAAATGGGGCATTGTATTCAATTATGGGCCTGATAAGTGATGAGTAGAGGGGCACAATGACGTCTCTTGATCTAGATGTGAACCTTTTCGTGATAAGGTGGGCTATATAGAAGGTCTTTCTAACCACTTTGGCAACGTGATTGCCAAAGGAGAGATTGCTATCTACTTGGGTCCCCAAGTCCCTAATTACTTCTTCCGTACTTAATGGATTACCACCTATGTGGTAATTTGTGGGCACTGTTTTTCCCAAAGGGATGACTATGCACTTTTTGGCATTTAACTTTAGGCCATGGCTCTATCTATCTCTAGCATTGCTTGTAATATAACCCAATTCTTGGCAATGATATCCATTACAGCATGTGAAGCTCTTTTATAGCTCATAATATATCTAAGCTCCAGATGTTGCTTACTGCTAGCTATGCTGTTCCTATCTACTGGATTAGAGAAATAAGGTTTAGTAGTATTATCTCTTACAGCTAAAACTTCCCGTTTCATATTTTCCAAGAAACGCTCATCATAGCCCCTGATTTTGAAATCACATAACATATTCTTCACTTGGCAAAGGCATCTATCCATATCAGTAGTATTCCTACTGACTCTCAAAAGTTGCCTGTTTACAATTTCCTTAAATATATGGCCCGGCTGCATACTCTTACGATGTAAGTACCTATTCACCTGCACATCTTTTTTATATATTGTAGTCTCAATCCTATTGCCATTCTTAATCAAAGAAACATATAGAAACTGTATATTGTCCTTAGAGAAGTTCATGTTAAATTTCAAAAAATCTGTCATAGTGTCTATATAAGACACAAATGTAAGTAACTCCTGTTCATTGCCATCCGATATTAAAAAGACATCATACATAAATCTCGTAAAGAATGTAATCTTGTTATAATACCATAAATCATTATTAAAAATAAATTCAGATTCCCATCTAGTCAGGGCTAGATTTGCATAGGTATTGGCTACAGATCTCCCCATGGCTACCCCTGAGGTCTGATGGAAAAGGTGTTTATCAAACAAGAAAACATTAGTCGTAAGGACGATGTCCAGCAGCTCACAGATAGTTTCTATCTGTCTTGGGGTGTATCTCCCATGCCTAACCATACTCTTATGTACTGCCTCTATTCCATAATCATGGGGGATGACAGTAAAAAGAGAACTGATGTCTAAGGTAACAAAAATAAAGTCTGTACTTTGATTCAAAGAGTGCCACACATAACGTTTCTGCAAAAAGTCCCCAGTGTCTTGTATAAAGCTTCTTACATTTCCCAATAATGGTTTCAGGGTACTTTCCAAATACAAAGAGATGGGTTCTGTGACCCACCCCTTTCCAGAGACTATGGGCCTCATTGGTGGGCATGTCAGGTTTTTATGCACTTTGGGCAGTCCATAAAGTACAGGGGTTAGTGGGCAACATATAGTAAAATAATTGTATAATTCTAGCAGAATATCACCCATCAATTGCAAGTCATAAACACAGCTTTTCACTCTAAAAATCAAACATTTAAGAGTATCAGAATAAATTTTATGAAACACAGTATTATCAGAAAGTAAATCATTCATCAATTCAAAATAATCATTTTTACTTAAAATAACAACAGCACCCCCCTTATCTGCTTGTTTAATCACAATAGTAGGTTCATAGGTTCATAGGTATGTACCAGGCTATCTGCCTGAGGGCATTTATAAGCCTATCCAGAGTGTGTCGGCTTTTGCCACCCCATTGATTAATTAACTGATCCTCTGTCAAGCAGAGCCAATGAAGTGATCCCAGGGGTGTATTTTCTGTTACCCATCCACTCATCAAGGTTTCACTTGAAGAGTGTTAGTGAGGGGCTCTGCCTGATGCAATTTAGAATTTTGTTCCAGAGCATGGGGAGTCTCAGTGACAGGAATCTATCCCACCAGCATGTTCTATTTATTGTTGTGGCGAGGTTTAGCTCACTTGAGCGCGTGGCTCGCAGTGACTTGGATTTCTTTAGGTTTAGCATGTCCATCAATTCTGAGTTGGACATGGCTTCGTACGTCAGGCAGAGATCACCTCTGAGTAAGCGATATGCCACTGAGTACAGCCGGAGTTTTTTCAGTCGGGCTGCATAGGACATATGTTTGAGACCAGTAATCCTCTTGGTGAGGTACTTTTGTGGTCTTTCCAGCTGTTGGAAGTGTCTTGTGAGGTACATCCCAAATGGGGCATTGTACTCTATGATGGGTCTAATGGGTGATGAGTAGAGGGGCACTATAACCTCTTTATTTCTAGATGTGAACCCTTTAGTAATTAGATGGGCCACATAGAAGTATTTCCTAACTACTTTGGCAATATGATTGTCAAAGGAGAGATTACTATCTACCTGGGTCGCCAGATCTCTTACCACCTCTTCTGTATCAAGGGGGCTGCCACCTATGTGGTAATTCGCGGGCGTTTTTTCCAAATGGGATGACTACGCATTTTTTGGCATTTAGCTTGAGGCCATGACTTTGACACCAGGTGTCTGTCTCAGTAAGGCCCTTTTGGAGGATGTCCGTGTCAGCCGGAGAGTCAATTATGGCTCCCAGTTTGCAGTCATCGGCGAACATGGTTAGCCATAGTCCTCCTGTGTTTGCCTGTACTTTTGAAAAGTATATGCCGAACAGTAGGGGTCCCAGGACCGAGCCTTGTGAGTCACCACTTGTGACTGGTTTAGTGTCGGACCTGGAGCCTGCTATTCTTTTCGTGTGAGTTCTGTCTGTAAGCCAGTTGGCAACCCATCTCGTGACGTAGGGGTTTATGTTCAGGCTGGTGAGTTTTTCTGTAATACTCGAGTGGGGAATGGTGTTGAAAGCCTTGGCGAGGTCAAGGTAGGCTGTGTGAATCACCTTTCCCTCGTCTATGGCCTTGGTGACTGTGTCGAAGAAGTCAACCAGGTTTAGTAGGCATGATCTGCCCTTAACAAAGCCGAACTGGGTCAGGTCAAGTGTTTGGAGGTTCCCAATGTCTTTGTCAATGAGTTCCATGATGATGCGCTCCATAGCTTTGCAGACCAGGCTAGTCAGGCTTATGGGGCGATAGTTACCAGGGTCAGTTGTGGGCCCTCCTTTGTGGAGAGGAATAACCATTGCTGTGCGCTATTCTCTGGGCACGTAGCCTGTGGAGAGGCTGAGGTTAAAAAGCGTGTTTAGGTGGGGGGGGGTTAGTTCGTTCTGTAGTTCGTGCAAGACGCAGCCTGGGACACCATCTGGTCCCACTGACGCTGTGTTTTTGGCTTTTGAAAGGGCTGTTTTCACCTGTGTGTCTGTGATTTTTGGGACACTACACTTTTCCGGTATTGTTGTGGGCCCTTTTGGAGGTGAGGGGGGGTGAAGTTTGCATTGAATTTATCTTCCAGGATGTTGGCAATATCAGTAGGTTCAATATATTTTGTGCTATTTTGCACTAGTTCAGTGCATGTCTGCAAGTTGCCACTTAGATTCTTAACATAGCTAAAGAAGGCTTTGTGGTTATCTTTTGAATCCTTGGTTATTTTTCTTTTCAAGTTAACCTTGGATGATTTCATGAGAGACCTCAGTTTCTTACTGATACTGATCAGGGATGGCTTTCCTTCTTGGGATTTGCTTTTTTTCTGAACTAGTTTCCTCCTTCTATTGTATAAAAAGTGCAGGCAGTCAAATAAGTACAATATGTGAAAAAAACAAGCTTTTAAATCACAATAAATGCTGGAAAATCTGAGTTTAGGCGGAAAACAGTTAAGTACAGCAAGAAAGTACAGAAAACTGATACTTAATCACTTTAAAGTCTCTCTCCTAAGCTAGAAGGCTTGTATCAGTTTAAGGCTTTCTAGTGCTACCCAGTAGGTTAGTTACATGAAAGATGGGAAACAAGCACAGATGTGGTCTTTTAAACCAGAAAGTTGAAAGAGACAGACAAACTGTCCAAATGGTCAATAAACTACAATTTCTGGGCCAAGAACCTCTCCTCTTGTGGTAGACAGGCTACCTAGTGCTTAACACTCCCACTGATAAACTATAAGGCTTTCCTCCAACACAGAAAGGCTTGCAGGGCTCAGAAGCTTACCAACAGTCCTGGATACAGCAACTCTGTATCTGGATTAGGCTAGTTACAGGAAAGGTGGGAAACAAGCGCAAGTGCGGCTTTTAAACCAGAACGTTGAAAGTGATGGAAAAAACTGCCCAAACGGCTAATAGCTACAATTTCTGGGCCAGGAACCACTCCTCTTGTGGTAGATAGGCTATCTAATGCTTACCACTCCCACTGATAAGCTAGAAGGCTTCCCTCCAACACAGAAAGGCTTGGGGGGCTCAGAAGCTTACAAAGAGTCCTGGAATACAACAAATCTGTTCCTGGACTAGACTAATTACAGGAAAGGCGGGGAACAAGTACAAACGTAGGCTTTTAAGCCAGCAAGTTGAAGAGATGGAAAACTGCCCAAACGGCCAAATAAACTACAATTTCTGGGCCAAAACTCACTCTTCCCATGGAGGATAGGCTACCTAGTGCTTACCACTCCCACTGATAAGCTAGAAGGCTCTCCTCCAACACAGAAAGGCTTGGGGGCTCAGAAGCTTACTAACAATCCTGGATACAGCAACTCTGTAACCGGACTAGGTTATTTATAGGAAAGGTGGGAAACAGGCACAAGTGCGGCTTTCAAACCAGAAAGTTGAAAGAGATGGAAAAATTTATTTATTTTTATTTATTTATTTAAATTTGTTGACCGGGAGTGTCCGACTGGACGTAGGTCCATTTTCAGCGGAGGCCCGGGGAGAAAAGCTCCACAGTAAAATCAACAGACAGTAGTTACATTGGATTACATAGTGATTAACAATTTAACATAGTAATTACTTACATCATATTTACAGATGAAGAACATAGTACATCAGTAGACAACTAGAATCTTTATCTGTGAAGTACATAACAGACATTAACAAAATGTTACAATGAGAAGTTCCTGCTGTATAATAAGTACTAGGCTTATGAGCATCTGAGCTTGCTATAATCAAGGTAGTTAGTGGAGTGGAAAGAAAGGTAGTGTTTGGATGGGGTGGATGATATTAGAGTGGGAGTTGCAAGGGCATAGCCAGCATGTTTTTAGGTGCGCTTTTAGTAAAGGTTTGAAGTGGGTGCATGATGGTACGGAGGTAATTGTGGGTGGGAGTGAGTTCCAAAATTTGGCTATGGCGCAAGAGAATAGTGCTTCACCAGCAGAGTTATTGGCTTTAGTGATCTGCAAGTGATTTTTGTTGCTGGATCTTAGTGGTCTGGTGGTGCGATAGGGTTGGAGTAGATACTGGAGGGATGGGACATTTAGTGGATGGTTTACTAGTTTGTGGGTGAGTGAGAGTTGATACCACTGAAGGAGGTGAGGGAGTTCAAGCCAGCCCAGTTCAGCAAGTGAGAGACAGTGGTGACTACAGTAGGATGCCCCGGTGGCGAATTTGGCGATTTTGTTGTAGCAGGTCTCTAGCTTGTTTAGATCACATTGCCTTAGGTTGGTATATATTGGAGAGGCATAAAGTAGGGTGGAGATAAGGTGGGAATTTGCTATTGAAATCTTTGCTGCTTTGGTGAGAAATTGCTTATTTCTGTATAACGCTCCTAGTTTTTTGTGGACTTTTTTTATGGTCATGGGTATGTGAATGTCAAATTTTAGTTTATTGTCTATTTCCAGTCCTAGCAATTTGGTGTGTTCAGTTGGGTACATAATGGTGTTGTCTTTTGCTGTGATGTTAAAGTGAGAGTTGTTTTGGGTATGTTTGGTGGGTTGGAAGATGAGTAGTTTAGTTTTGTTTGGGTTGAGTATTAATTGGGCATCGGATAACCATCTTTCAACAGAGGAAAAGGCTTCCTGTGTGACTTTTTGCAGTTTGGGTAGGGACTGGGCTGAGCAGATGATGGTCGAGTCATCTGCGTATTGTATGCATGTGCCATGTTTGGTGGCAGAGGCTAGATTATTGGTGTAAACAGAGAAGAGTAGGGGTCCAAGGATGGATACTTGGGGAACCCCTATGGAGACAGGTAGTTGGGGAGATATGTCATTCTGCCATACAATGGATTGTTGGCGGTCAGACAGGTAACTCTGAAACCAGTTGGTGACTGATTGTGAGAAGGATAGGTTATTGAGGACAGAGATAAGTTGTTTGTGTGGGACCATGTCAAATGCTTTAGATAGGTCTAGGAAAGTAGCAGAGGAGAGATAGCCATTGTTTTTATGCTGAAGGATAGTGTTAGTAAAGGAGAGTAAGGCAGTGGTGGTGCTATGGTTTGATTGGAAACCTACTGCTCAAACAGCCAGTAGCTACAATTTCTGGGCCAGGGACCACTCCTCTTGTGGTAGAAAGGCTACCTGATGCTTACTACTCCCACTGATAAGCTAGAAGGCTTCCCTCCAACATGGAAAGGCTTGGGGGGCTCAGAAGCTTACAAAGAGTCCTGGATACAGCAAATCTGTACCTGGACTAGACTAGTAACAGGAAAGGCAGGAAACAAGCACAAACACAGGCTTTTAAATCAGAATGTTGAAAGAGATGGAAAAGCTTCCCAAACAGCCAATAAACTATAATTTCTGGGCCAGAAACCACTCCTCCTGTGGTAGATAGGTTACCACTCCCAATGATAAGCTAGAAGGCTTCTCTCCAACACAGAAGGGCTTGAGGGGCTCAGAAGCTTACGAACAGTCCTGGATACAGCAAATCTGTACCTGAATTACACTAGTTATAGGAAAGGCGGGGACCAAACGCAAAACGGGCTTTTAGCCAGAAAGTAGAAAGAGATGGAAAAACTGGCCAAACGGCCAAAGAACTACAATTTCAGGGCCAAAACCCACTCTTCCCATGGTAGATAGGCTACCTAGTGCTTACCACTCCCACTGATAAGCTAGAAGGCTTCCCTGCAACACAGAAAGGCTTGGGTGGGGCTCAGAAGTTTACCAACAGTCCTGGATACAGCAATTCTGTATCTGGACTTGACTAGTTACAGGAAAGGCAGGAAACAAGCTTAGAATTTTTTTTGTTACAGAAAAGCAGCTAAAACAGCAGTAAATACAATTCAAATTATAGTGCAGGCCAGCACACCCGACCGTGTAGCAACACTACGGCAAATACAGTTCAAATAAATGCAATTGAATTAACAAATGACTAAAAAACAAGTGCAGAAGGTAGTAAATTAGAAGGCTACTAACAAGCAGTAATAAGTGCAGAGTAAGAGCAACTGAACCGATAGCATAGAATACTCTTCTTTGATGAAGTTACAATTCCTTGGCCACTATCATCTTTTATATATATCCCTTGTTTCTCTCTCACAAACATTATGAAAAGCAAGCATAACAGGCAGGTATACTAGTATAAAAACACTAGGTTTCTTAAACAATAGTTTAGCAGCTTCATTGTCTTTAAATAACAGTTTCAAGACAAATTTCGTACAAAAAGTTTCAGGTCAGTGAGAGCATTCTCTAATGTGTCAATAGCAGAAGGTATAAACAGTAAGCCTTTTTCAAACAATGAAATCTCCACCAAGCTTAATTCAATGCTAGAGAGATGTATCACTGACCGTTTACATTCCTGTTGTTGACAGTTCTGCTCCTTGTCAACGGAGCATGAGTCCATCTTGTTTCCTTGGCTCCCCTCCATCTCGAATGACTCCTGGTGGTATTGTGTTGTTTCGCTGGAACTCTCTCCGTGTCTGGTGTAAGGCATTATCTGTGTTCTCAACACTATGCATCTCTCTTACAACTAGAGTTGGGAATTGTACCAAGGGGCCTCCGAATTCTAAAAATGCCTACGTATCGTAATTTGTATCCAGATCTCCTAAAAAAGTGGCAGCTGTTGAATTTAAAGTTAAGTGCAGATTATATGTCTCTCATGAATGACTTTTTTGAGCCAATTGAGAGAGACTTACAAAAATCCAAAAGATGAAAATGGTATTTCCAATACGCCTGCCTTCAAGGGCAATATTCTTATATATAATAATATGTTAGAACGTTTGCATATTCATGAGGTTCAACTGGAAGTTGGTTAAAAATGGAAACTGCAAAGAGGTATATGTGATTTTCGAATGGATAACATCTTCTCTTGGCTGAAAACGGACATTGTGACACAGAGTTCTGTATCTAGGATGGGGTCCTCAAATAGAGGCTCTATGTATCAGCTGGATGAATTTACAACTGCAACTGGGCCTCCTAACAATACTCCAAATATCACAGGAAATCCTAACCAGTTTTTGGTGAGCGCCTTGCCTCCAACAAGCGACATAAGTGAAGTTGTAGTTGTAAGAGAGATGCATAGTGCTGAGAACATGGATAATGCCCTACAACAGACACGGGAGTCTTTTATTCAACCTACCAGAGAGAGTTCCAGTGAAACAACACAATACCTCCAGGAGTCGTTTCTAGAGGGAGGGAGCCAAGGAAACAAGACGGTCTCATGCTCCGATGACAAGGAGCAGAACTGTCAACAACAGGAATATAAATGGTCAGTGATAAATCTCTCTAGCATTGAATTAAGCCCGGTGGAGATTTCATTGTTTGTAAAAGGCTTACAGTTTATACCTTCTGCTATTGACACGTTAGAGAATGCTCTCACTGACTTGAAACTCTTTGTATGAAATTTGTCTTTGGAACTGTTATTTAAAGACACTGAAGCTGCTAAATCACTGTATAAGAAACCTAGTGTTTTTATACCAGTATACCTGTCTGTTTTGCTTGCTTTTCATAATGTTTTTAAGAGAGAAACAAGGGATATATATAAAAGATGAGAGTGGACAAGAAATTATAACTTCATCAAAGAAGAGTATTCTTCTTTGTTGCTGTTATAGAATGAACCTATTATTGTGATTAAACAAGCAGATAAGGGGGTGCTGTTGTTATTTTAAGTAAAAATGATTATTTTGAATTGATAAGTGATCTACTTTCTGATAATACTGTGTCATAAAATTGATTCTGATACTCTTAAATGTTTGATTTTCAGAGTGAATAGCTGTGTTTATGACTTGCAATTGATGGGTGATATTACACTAGAATTATACAATTATTTTACTATATCTTGCCCTCACTGGTAAGATCAGACCATAAACTAATCTCACTGGATATTCACATCCCGACCCCAACCCCTGCCCAGAAAACCACAGTGAAAAACTTCTCTAAAGCAAATTTCACACTCCTCAAAACCGAGGTGGAATCCTTCAAAGCCCCCGGGCCTGTGGAAAATACGGCCCAGACCGCAGAATCCTTTATAAACGTATTCTATGAACACCTTCAGGAATGCATGGATCATGCGATCCCAAATAAAACCAAGACCCAATCCTCCAAAGGCAGACGTCCTATCTGGTGGACCCCAGCAATAAACAAACTATACAATAGAAGGAGGAAGCTACTAAATGATAGAGCAAAATCCCAAAAAGGGAAGGCATCACTGATCAGTATTAGCAAAAAACTATGGGCACTCATAAAATTGTCTAAGGCCAGCTTTGAGAGAAAAATTGCACAGGACACTAAGGATAATCACAAGGCTTTCTTTAGTTATGTTAGGAACCTGGGTGGTAATTCCCAGATATGCTCAGAATTAGTCCAAAATGACAAAAAATACACCGAACCCACAGACATTGCCAACATCCTAGCTGACAGGTTCAGCACAAACTCCCCCCACCAAAAGGGCAAATATCTATCCCAGCAGAGTGCTGCCCCTGACATCTCAGATGCTCAGGTAAGAGCCGCCTCCAAAGCAAAAACACAGCATCAATGGGACCAGACAGTGTCCCGGGCTGGCCCTACATGAACTCCAAGAAGAGCTAAACCCAAACATAAAACTACTGTTCAATCTCAGCCTTACTACAGGATATGTGCCCAAAGAGTGGCGTGCAGCAACAGTGGTCCCTCTCCATAAAGGTGGTGCCTCAACGGATCCTGAAAACTATCGCCCCATAAGCCTGACTAGCTTGGTCTGCAAAGCTATGGAAAGGATCATCATGGACCTCATAAATAAAGATATTGGGGACCTACAGACACTGGATCCTACCCAGTTCGGCTTTGTTAAGGGCAGATCCTGCCTCTTAAACCTGGTTAATTTCTTTGAAACAGTCACCAAGACCATTGACGAGGGGAAGGTGGTCCACACAGCCTACCTGGACCTCGCAAAAGCCTTCAATACAATACCCCACTCGGGCATTATAGATAAGCTCACCAGCTTAAATATAAACCCCTATGTCACTAGATGGATTGCAAACTGGCTCAAGGACAGAACCCACATGGTTAGAATTGCTGGAGCCATGTCAGACTCCAAACCAGTTACAAGTGGTGTCCCACAAGGCTCAGTCCTGGGACCTCTCTTGTTCGGTATATATTTCTCGGAGGTACAGGCTAACACGGAAGGACTGTGGCTGACCAAGTTCGCAGATGACTGCAAACTGGGCGCCATAATCGACTCTCCAGCCGACACAAGCATCCTCCAAAAGGGCCTCATAGAAACAGACAACTGGTGCCAGAGCCATGGCCTCAAGCTAAATGCCAAAAGTGTATAGTCATCCTTTGGCAAAAACAAAGTGCCCACAAATTACCACATAGGTGGTAATCCATTAAGTACAGAAGAAGTAATTAGGGACCTGGGGACCCAAGTTGATAGCAATCTCTCATTTGACAACCACGTGGCCAAAGTGGTTCGAAAAACATTTTATATATCCCACCTAATCATGAAGGGATTCACATCTAGATCAGGGGAGGTCATCGTGCCTCTTTACTCATCCTCATCAGGCCCATAATTGAGTACAATGCCCCTTTTGGGATGTACCTTACCAGACACCTGCAGCAACTGGAAAGACCCCAAAAGTACCTCACCAAGAGGATCAAAGGGATCAAACAGATGCCATATGCTGCCCGGTTAAAGAAACTCCAGCTCTACTCAGTGGCATACCGCCTGTTCAGAGGCGATCTGTGCCTGACGTATAAAGCCATGTCCAACCCGGAATTAATGGACATGCTGCACCTCAGAAAATCCAAATCCCATCGAGCTACGCACTCGAGAGACTTCAACCTCAGCACTGAAATAAATAGGACATGCTGGAGAGACAGATTCATAACCCAGAGGCTCCCTTCACTCTGGAATAAAATCCCAGTTCAGGTTAGGCAGAGTCCCTCATTGACTCTCTTCAAGAGGAATCTTGATGAGTGGATGGGAGATCGTGAGTTTACCCGGTATCACTTCTGTGTCACTGTTAGACAGAGGCACAGTATACTAACCTCGAAAAAGGGCATAGCAAAATAAATTTAAAATGGGTGGCGAAAGCCAAACACATTCTGGCTAGGCTTATAAATGCCCTAGGGCAGATAGCCTAGTTTGAACCTATGAACCTATGAACCTATGAACTGGTTTTAATTTAACCATTGTGTTTATACCAGGAGAAGAATTAGTGTTCAAGTGCAAGATCCATTCATACTCCATCAGTTCTAATTTGTTATTATGATCACCTCCTCTTACATTTTTTACCAAGATTTGCATCACTCTAAACCTGTATGTATGCTCTGGGCCACTATCTATAACATGCTTAGCAAGAGGACTGGTTAATACTTTCCTTCTAATATCAGACTGATGCTCAATAATATGGTCCCTTAACCTCCTAGTTGACTTTCCTACATAGAAGGAGAGACAGGAAGAACAAGTCACTAAATATACTATAAAGGTTGTATTACATGTGACAGAAGACTTCAACAAATATTTCTTTTTAGTTACTGGTTGAATAAACTCACTTGCCTGACTTTAAAAACTTACAACTAGAACAATTTAGAGATGAAACAGTTCCTTTCTTATTAAAATTTACATGGGGAACAGTTAACTTCATATCCTTGTAACAGAGACATTGTTTTAAGTTCCTACAATTCCTAAAAGCAAATTTGGGTCTATTACTAATATACTTATAGGTTCATAGGTTCATAGGTTGATACTAGGCTATCTGCCCTAAGGCATTTATAAGCCTAGCCAGAGTGTGTTTGGCTTTCGCCACCCTTTTACATTAGTTGACTGTGCCTCTGTATAGTAGGTCACAGAAGGTAGCCCTTTTAAGGTTAGTTTACTGTACCTCTGTCAAGCAGGGACACAGAAGAGATCCCAGGGGTAGACTTATGATCTCCCATCCACTTGTCAAGATTTCTCTTGAAGAGGGTCAATGAGGGGCTCTGCCTAACATGGATTGGGATTTTGTTCCAGAGTGAGGGGAGCCTCTGGGATATGAATCTGTCCCTCCAGCATGTCCTATTTATTTCTGTGCTGAGGTTCAAGTCCCTGAAGTGTGTAGCTCTAAGGGATTTGGATTTCCTGAGGTGAAACATGTCCATTAATTCTGGGTTGGACATGGCTTTATATGTCAGACACAGATCGCCTCTGAGTAGGGGGTACGCAACTGAATAGAGCTGGAGTTTCTTTAGCCGAACTGCATCTGTTTGAGCCCCTTGATCCTCTTGGTGAGGTACTTTTGGGGTCTTTCCAGTTGCTGCAGATGTCGGGTAAGGTACATCCCAAATGGGGCATTGTATTCAATTATGGGCCTGATAAGTGATGAGTAGAGGGGCACAATGACGTCTCTTGATCTAGATGTGAACCTTTTCGTGATAAGGTGGGCTATATAGAAGGTCTTTCTAACCACTTTGGCAACGTGATTGCCAAAGGAGAGATTGCTATCTACTTGGGTCCCCAAGTCCCTAATTACTTCTTCCGTACTTAATGGATTACCACCTATGTGGTAATTTGTGGGCACTTTGTTTTTCCCAAAGGGGATGACTATGCACTTTTTGGCATTTAACTTTAGGCCATGGCTCTATCTATCTCTAGCATTGCTTGTAATATAACCCAATTCTTGGCAATGATATCCATTACAGCATGTGAAGCTCTTTTATAGCTCATAATATATCTAAGCTCCAGATGTTGCTTACTGCTAGCTATGCTGTTCCTATCTACTGGATTAGAGAAATAAGGTTTAGTAGTATTATCTCTTACAGCTAAAACTTCCCGTTTCATATTTTCCAAGAAACGCTCATCATAGCCCCTGATTTTGAAATCACATAACATATTCTTCACTTGGCAAAGGCATCTATCCATATCAGTAGTATTCCTACTGACTCTCAAAAGTTGCCTGTTTACAATTTCCTTAAATATATGGCCCGGGTGCATACTCTTATGATGTAAGTACCTATTCACCTGCACATCTTTTTTATATATTGTAGTCTCAATCCTATTGCCATTCTTAATCAAAGAAACATATAGAAACTGTATATTGTCCTTAGAGAAGTTCATGTTAAATTTCAAAAAATCTGTCATAGTGTCTATATAAGACACAAATGTAAGTAACTCCTGTTCATTGCCATCCGATATTAAAAAGACATCATCCATAAATCTCGTAAAGAATGTAATCTTGTTATAATACCATAAATCATTATTAAAAATAAATTCGGATTCCCATCTAGTCAGGGCTAGATTTGCATAGGTATTGGCTACAGATCTCCCCATGGCTACCCCTGAGGTCTGATGGAAAAGGTGTTTATCAAACAAGAAAACATTAGTCGTAAGGACGATGTCCAGCAGCTCACAGATAGTTTCTATCTGTCTTGGGGTGTATCTCCCATGCCTAACCATACTCTTATGTACTGCCTCTATTCCATAATCATGGGGGATGACAGTAAAAAGAGAACTGATGTCTAAGGTAACAAAAATAAAGTCTGTACTTTGATTCAAAGAGTGCCACACATAACGTTTCTGCAAAAAGTCCCCAGTGTCTTGTATAAAGCTTCTTACATTTCCCAATAATGGTTTCAGGGTACTTTCCAAATACAAAGAGATGGGTTCTGTGACCCACCCCTTTCCAGAGACTATGGGCCTCATTGGTGGGCATGTCAGGTTTTTATGCACTTTGGGCAGTCCATAAAGTACAGGGGTTAATGGGCAACATATAGTAAAATAATTGTATAATTCTAGCAGAATATCACCCATCAATTGCAAGTCATAAACACAGCTTTTCACTCTAAAAATCAAACATTTAAGAGTATCAGAATAAATTTTATGAAACACAGTATTATCAGAAAGTAAATCATTCATCAATTCAAAATAATCATTTTTACTTAAAATAACAACAGCACCCCCCTTATCTGCTTGTTTAATCACAATAGTAGGTTCATAGGTTCATAGGTATGTACTAGGCTATCTGCCTGAGGGCATTTATAAGCCTATCCAGAGTGTGTCGGCTTTCGCCACCCCATTGATTAATTAACTGATCCTTTGTCAAGCAGAGCTAATGAAGTGATCCCAGGGGTGTATTTTCTGTTACCCATCCACTCATCAAGGTTTCACTTGAAGCGTGTTAGTGAGGGGCTCTGCCTGATGCAATTTGGAATTTTGTTCCAGAGCATGGGGAGTCTCAGTGACAGGAATCTATCCCACCAGTATGTTCTATTTATTGTTGTGGCGAGGTTTAGCTCACTTGAGCGCGTGGCTCGCAGTGACTTGGATTTCTTTAGGTTTAGCATGTCCATCAATTCTGAGTTGGACATGGCTTCGTAAGTCAGGCAGAGATCACCTCTGAGTAAGCGATATGCCACTGAGTACAGCCGGAGTTTTTTCAGTCGGGCTGCATAGGACATATGTTTGAGACCAGTAATCCTCTTGGTGAGGTACTTTTGTGGTCTTTCCAGCTGTTGGAAGTGTCTTGTGAGGTACATCCCAAATGGGGCATTGTACTCTATGATGGGTCTAATGGGTGATGAGTAGAGGGGCACTATAACCTCTTTATTTCTAGATGTGAACCCTTTAGTAATTAGATGGGCCACATAGAAGTATTTCCTAACTACTTTGGCAATATGATTGTCAAAGGAGAGATTACTATCTACCTGGGTCCCCAGATCTCTTATTACCTCTTCTGTATTAAGGGGGCTGCCACCTATGTGGTAATTCATGGGTGTTTTGTTTTTACCAAATGGGATGACTATGCATTTTTTGGCATTTAGCTTGAGGCCACGACTTTGACACCAGGTGTCTGTCTCAGTAAGGCCCTTTTGGAGGATGTCCGTGTCAGCCGGAGAGTCAATTATGGCTCCCAGTTTGCAGTCATCGGCGAACATGGTTAGCCATAGTCCTCCTGTGTTTGCCTGTACTTTTGAAAAGTATATGCCGAACAGTAGGGGTCCCAGGACCGAGCCTTGTGAGTCACCACTTGTGACTGGTTTAGTGTCGGACCTGGAGCCTGCTATTCTTTTCGTGTGAGTTCTGTCTGTAAGCCAGTTGGCAACCCATCTCGTGACGTAGGGGTTTATGTTCAGGCTGGTGAGTTTTTCTGTAATACTCGAGTGGGGAATGGTGTTGAAAGCCTTGGCGAGGTCAAGGTAGGCTGTGTGAATCACCTTTCCCTCGTCTATGGCCTTGGTGACTGTGTCGAAGAAGTCAACCAGGTTTAGTAGGCATGATCTGCCCTTAACAAAGCCGAACTGGGTCAGGTCAAGTGTTTGGAGGTTCCCAATGTCTTTGTCAATGAGTTCCATGATGATGCGCTCCATAGCTTTGCAGACCAGGCTAGTCAGGCTTATGGGGTGATAGTTACCAGGGTCAGTTGTGGGCCCTCCTTTGTGGAGAGGAATAACCATTGCTGTGCGCTATTCTCTGGGCACGTAGCCTGTGGAGAGGCTGAGGTTAAAAAGCGTGTTTAGGTGGGGGGGTTAGTTTGTTCTGTAGTTCGTGCAAGACGCAGCCTGGGACACCATCTGGTCCCACTGACGCTGTGTTTTTGGCTTTTGAAAGGGCTGTTTTCACCTGTGTGTCTGTGATTTTTGGGACACTACACTTTTCCGGTATTGTTGTGGGCCCTTTTGGAGGTGAGGGGGGGTGAAGTTTGCATTGAATTTATCTTCCAGGATGTTGGCAATATCAGTAGGTTCAATATATTTTGTGCTATTTTGCACTAGTTCAGTGCATGTCTGCAAGTTGCCACTTAGATTCTTAACATAGCTAAAGAAGGCTTTGTGGTTATCTTTTGAATCCTTGGTTATTTTTCTTTCGAAGTTAACCTTGGATGATTTCATGAGAGACCTCAGTTTCTTACTGATACTGATCAGGGATGGCTTTCCTTCTTGGGATTTGCTTTTTTTCTGAACTAGTTTCCTCCTTCTATTGTATAAAAAGTGCAGGCAGTCAAATAAGTACAATATGTGAAAAAAACAAGCTTTTAAATCACAATAAATGCTGGAAAATCTGAGTTTAGGCGGAAAACAGTTAAGTACAGCAAGAAAGTACAGAAAACTGATACTTAATCACTTTAAAGTCTCTCTCCTAAGCTAGAAGGCTTGTATCAGTTTAAGGCTTTCTAGTGCTACCCAGTAGGTTAGTTACATGAAAGATGGGAAACAAGCACAGATGTGGTCTTTTAAACCAGAAAGTTGAAAGAGACAGACAAACTGTCCAAATGGTCAATAAACTACAATTTCTGGGCCAAGAACCTCTCCTCTTGTGGTAGACAGGCTACCTAGTGCTTAACACTCCCACTGATAAACTATAAGGCTTTCCTCCAACACAGAAAGGCTTGCAGGGCTCAGAAGCTTACCAACAGTCCTGGATACAGCAACTCTGTATCTGGATTAGGCTAGTTACAGGAAAGGTGGGAAACAAGCGCAAGTGCGGCTTTTAAACCAGAACATTGAAAGTGATGGAAAAAACTGCCCAAACGGCTAATAGCTACAATTTCTGGGCCAGGAACCACTCCTCTTGTGGTAGATAGGCTATCTAATGCTTACCACTCCCACTGATAAGCTAGAAGGCTTCCCTCCAACACAGAAAGGCTTGGGGGGCTCAGAAGCTTACAAAGAGTCCTGGAATACAACAAATCTGTTCCTGGACTAGACTAATTACAGGAAAGGCGGGGAACAAGTACAAACGTAGGCTTTTAAGCCAGCAAGTTGAAGAGATGGAAAACTGCCCAAACGGCCAAATAAACTACAATTTCTGGGCCAAAACTCACTCTTCCCATGGAGGATAGGCTACCTAGTGCTTACCACTCCCACTGATAAGCTAGAAGGCTCTCCTCCAACACAGAAAGGCTTGGGGGCTCAGAAGCTTACTAACAATCCTGGATACAGCAACTCTGTAACCGGACTAGGTTATTTATAGGAAAGGTGGGAAACAGGCACAAGTGCGGCTTTCAAACCAGAAAGTTGAAAGAGATGGAAAAATTTATTTATTTTTATTTATTTATTTAAATTTGTTGACCGGGAGTGTCCGACTGGACGTAGGTCCATTTTCAGTGGAGGCCCGGGGAGAAAAGCTCCACAGTAAAATCAAAAGACAGTAGTTACATTGGATTACATTGTGATTAACAATTTAACATAGTAATTACTTACATCATATTTACAGATGAAGAACATAGTACATCAGTAGACAACTAGAATCTTTATCTGTGAAGTACATAACAGACATTAACAAAATGTTACAATGAGAAGTTCCTGCTGTATAATAAGTACTAGGCTTATGAGCATCTGAGCTTGCTATAATCAAGGTAGTTAGTGGAGTGGAAAGAAAGGTAGTGTTTGGATGGGGTGGATGATATTAGAGTGGGAGTTGCAAGGGCATAGCCAGCATGTTTTTAGGTGCGCTTTTAGTAAAGGTTTGAAGTGGGTGCATGATGGTGCGGAGGTAATTGTGGGTGGGAGTGAGTTCCAAAATTTGGCTATGGCGCAAGAGAATAGTGCTTCACCAGCAGAGTTATTGGCTTTAGTGATCTGCAAGTGATTTTTGTTGCTGGATCTTAGTGGTCTGGTGGTGCGATAGGGTTGGAGTAGATACTGGAGGGATGGGACATTTAGTGGATGGTTTACTAGTTTGTGGGTGAGTGAGAGTTGATACCACTGAAGGAGGTGAGGGAGTTCAAGCCAGCCCAGTTCAGCAAGTGAGAGACAGTGGTGACTACAGTAGGATGCCCCGGTGGCGAATTTGGCGATTTTGTTGTAGCAGGTCTCTAGCTTGTTTAGATCACATTGCCTTAGGTTGGTATATATTGGAGAGGCATAAAGTAGGGTGGAGATAAGGTGGGAATTTGCTATTGAAATCTTTGCTGCTTTGGTGAGAAATTGCTTATTTCTGTATAACGCTCCTAGTTTTTTGTGGACTTTTTTTATGGTCATGGGTATGTGAATGTCAAATTTTAGTTTATTGTCTATTTCCAGTCCTAGCAATTTGGTGTGTTCAGTTGGGTACATAATGGTGTTGTCTTTTGCTGTGATGTTAAAGTGAGAGTTGTTTTGGGTATGTTTGGTGGGTTGGAAGATGAGTAGTTTAGTTTTGTTTGGGTTGAGTATTAATTGGGCATCGGATAACCATCTTTCAACAGAGGAAAAGGCTTCCTGTGTGACTTTTTGCAGTTTGGGTAGGGACTGGGCTGAGCAGATGATGGTCGAGTCATCTGCGTATTGTATGCATGTGCCATGTTTGGTGGCAGAGGCTAGATTATTGGTGTAAACAGAGAAGAGTAGGGGTCCAAGGATGGATACTTGGGGAACCCCTATGGAGACAGGTAGTTGGGGAGATATGTCATTCTGCCATACAACGGATTGTTGGCGGTCAGACAGGTAACTCTGAAACCAGTTGGTGACTGATTGTGAGAAGGATAGGTTATTGAGGACAGAGATAAGTTGTTTGTGTGGGACCATGTCAAATGCTTTAGATAGGTCTAGGAAAGTAGCAGAGGAGAGATAGCCATTGTTTTTATGCTGAAGGATAGTGTTAGTAAAGGAGAGTAAGGCAGTGGTGGTGCTATGGTTTGATTGGAAACCTACTGCTCAAACAGCCAGTAGCTACAATTTCTGGGCCAGGGACCACTCCTCTTGTGGTAGAAAGGCTACCTGATGCTTACTACTCCCACTGATAAGCTAGAAGGCTTCCTCCAACATGGAAAGGCTTGGGGGGCTCAGAAGCTTACAAAGAGTCCTGGATACAGCAAATCTGTACCTGGACTAGACTAGTAACAGGAAAGGCAGGAAACAAGCACAAACACAGGCTTTTAAATCAGAATGTTGAAAGAGATGGAAAAGCTTCCCAAACAGCCAATAAACTATAATTTCTGGGCCAGAAACCACTCCTCCTGTGGTAGATAGGTTACCACTCCCAATGATAAGCTAGAAGGCTTCTCTCCAACACAGAAGGGCTTGAGGGGCTCAGAAGCTTACGAACAGTCCTGGATACAGCAAATCTGTACCTGAATTACACTAGTTATAGGAAAGGCGGGGACCAAACGCAAAACGGGCTTTTAGCCAGAAAGTAGAAAGAGATGGAAAAACTGGCCAAACGGCCAAAGAACTACAATTTCAGGGCCAAAACCCACTCTTCCCATGGTAGATAGGCTACCTAGTGCTTACCACTCCCACTGATAAGCTAGAAGGCTTCCCTGCAACACAGAAAGGCTTGGGTGGGGCTCAGAAGTTTACCAACAGTCCTGGATACAGCAATTCTGTATCTGGACTTGACTAGTTACAGGAAAGGCAGGAAACAAGCTTAGAATTTTTTTTTTGTTACAGAAAAGCAGCTAAAACAGCAGTAAATACAATTCAAATTATAGTGCAGGCCAGCACACCCGACCGTGTAGCAACACTACGGCAAATACAGTTCAAATAAATGCAATTGAATTAACAAATGACTAAAAAACAAGTGCAGAAGGTAGTAAATTAGAAGGCTACTAACAAGCAGTAATAAGTGCAGAGTAAGAGCAACTGAACCGATAGCATAGAATACTCTTCTTTGATGAAGTTACAATTCCTTGGCCACTATCATCTTTTATATATATCCCTTGTTTCTCTCTCACAAACATTATGAAAAGCAAGCATAACAGGCAGGTATACTAGTATAAAAACACTAGGTTTCTTAAACAATAGTTTAGCAGCTTCATTGTCTTTAAATAACAGTTTCAAGACAAATTTCGTACAAAAGTTTCAGGTCAGTGAGAACATTCTCTAATGTGTCAATAGCAGAAGGTATAAACAGTAAGCCTTTTTCAAACAATGAAATCTCCACCAAGCTTAATTCAATGCTAGAGAGATGTATCACTGACCGTTTACATTCCTGTTGTTGACAGTTCTGCTCCTTGTCAACGGAGCATGAGTCCATCTTGTTTCCTTGGCTCCTCCATCTCGAATGACTCCTGGTGGTATTGTGTTGTTTCGCTGGAACTCTCTCCGTGTCTGGTGTAAGGCATTATCTGTGTTCTCAACACTATGCATCTCTCTTACAACTAGAGTTGGGAATTGTACCAAGGGGCCTCCGAATTCTAAAAATGCCTACGTATCGTAATTTGTATCCAGATCTCCTAAAAAAGTGGCAGCTGTTGAATTTAAAGTTAAGTGCAGATTATATGTCTCTCATGAATGACTTTTTTGAGCCAATTGAGAGAGACTTACAAAAATCCAAAAGATGAAAATGGTATTTCCAATACGCCTGCCTTCAAGGGCAATATTCTTATATATAATAATATGTTAGAACGTTTGCATATTCATGAGGTTCAACTGGAAGTTGGTTAAAAATGGAAACTGCAAAGAGGTATATGTGATTTTCGAATGGATAACATCTTCTCTTGGCTGAAAACGGACATTGTGACACAGAGTTCTGTATCTAGGATGGGGTCCTCAAATAGAGGCTCTATGTATCAGCTGGATGAATTTACAACTGCAACTGGGCCTCCTAACAATACTCCAAATATCACAGAAAATCCTAACCAGTTTTTGGTGAGCGCCTTGCCTCCAACAAGCGACATAAGTGAAGTTGTAGTTGTAAGAGAGATGCATAGTGCTGAGAACATGGATAATGCCCTACAACAGACACGGGAGTCTTTTTTATTCAACCTACCAGAGAGAGTTCCAGTGAAACAACACAATACCTCCAGGAGTCGTTTCTAGAGGGAGGGAGCCAAGGAAACAAGACGGTCTCATGCTCCGATGACAAGGAGCAGAACTGTCAACAACAGGAATATAAATGGTCAGTGATAAATCTCTCTAGCATTGAATTAAGCCCGGTGGAGATTTCATTGTTTGTAAAAGGCTTACAGTTTATACCTTCTGCTATTGACACGTTAGAGAATGCTCTCACTGACTTGAAACTCTTTGTATGAAATTTGTCTTTGGAACTGTTATTTAAAGACACTGAAGCTGCTAAATCACTGTATAAGAAACCTAGTGTTTTTATACCAGTATACCTGTCTGTTTTGCTTGCTTTTCATAATGTTTTTAAGAGAGAAACAAGGGATATATATAAAAGATGAGAGTGGACAAGAAATTATAACTTCATCAAAGAAGAGTATTCTTCTTTGTTGCTGTTATAGAATGAACCTATTATTGTGATTAAACAAGCAGATAAGGGGGTGCTGTTGTTATTTTAAGTAAAAATGATTATTTTGAATAGATAAGTGATCTACTTTCTGATAATACTGTGTCATAAAATTGATTCTGATACTCTTAAATGTTTGATTTTCAGAGTGAATAGCTGTGTTTATGACTTGCAATTGATGGGTGATATTACACTAGAATTATACAATTATTTTACTATATCTTGCCCATTAACCCCTGCACTTTATGGACTGCCCAAAGTGCATAAAAATCTGACACGCCCACCAATGAGGCCCATAGTCTCTGGAAATGGATGGGTCACAGAACCCATCTCGTATTTGGAAAGTACCCTGAAACCATTATTGGGAAATGTAAGAAGCTTTATACAAGACACTGGGGACTGTTTGCAGAAACTTTATGTTTGGCACTCTTTGAATCAAAGTACAGACTTTATTTTTGTTACCTTAGACATCAGTTCTCTTTTTACTGTCATCCCCCATGATTATGGAATATAGACAGTACATAAGAGTATGGTTAGGCATGGGAGATACACCCCAAGACAGACAGAAACTATCTGTGAGCTGCTGGACATCATCCTTACGACAAATGTTTTCTTGTTTGATAAACACCTTTTCCATCAGACCTCAAGGGTAGCCATTAGGACATCTGTAGCCAATACCTATGCAAATCTAGCCCTGAGTAGATGGGAATCCGAATTTATTTTTAATAATGATTTATGGTATTATAACAAGATTACATTCTTTAAGAGATTTGTGGACAATGTCTTTCTAATATGGAATGGCAATGAACAGGAGTTGCTTAAGTTTCTGTCTCATATGGACACTATGACAGATTTTTTTGAAATTTAAGATGAACTTCTCTAAGGACAATATGCAGTTTCTAGATTTTTTTGATTAAGAATTGCAATAGGATTGAGACTACAATATATAAAAAAGATGTGCAGGCAAATAGGTACTTACATCATAAGCGTATGCACCCGGGCCATATATTTAAGGGAATTGTAAAGAGTCAGCTTTTGAGAGTCAGTAGGAATAATACTGATATGGATAGATGCCTTTGTCAAATGAATGAGATGTTGTGTGATTTCAGAATCAAGGGCTATGAAGAGCTTCTCCTGGAAAATACGGAATGGGAAATTTTAAGTGAAGGAGATAATAGTGCTAAACCTTATTTCTCTAATCCAATAGATGGGAACAGCATAGCCAGTAGCAAGCAAAATCTGGAGCTTAGATATATTATGAGCTATAATAGAGCTTCACCTGCTGTAATGGATATCATTACCAAGAATTGGGTTATTTTACAAGCAATGCCAGAGATAGATAAGTATATTAGTAATAGACCCAAATTTGCTTTTAGGAATTGTAGGAACTTAAAACAATGTCTCTGTTACAAGGATATGAAGTTAACTATTCCCCATGTAAATTTTAATAAGAAAGGAACTCTTTCATGTCTAAATTGTTCTAGTTGAAAGCTTATAAGTCAGGCAAATGAGTTTATTCAATCAGTAACTAAAAAGAAATATTTGTTCAAGTCTTCTGTCACATGTAATACAACATTTATAGTATATTTAGTGACTTGTTTTTCCTGTCTCTCCTTCTATGTAGGAAAGTCAACTAGGAGGTTAAGGGACCATATTATTGAGCATCAGTCTGATATTAGAAGGAAAGTATTAACCAATCCTCTTGCTAAGCATGTTATAGATAGTGGCCCAGAGCATACATATAGGTTTAGAGTGATGCATATCTTGGTAAAAAATGTAAGAGGAGGTGATCATAATAACAAATTAGAACTGATGGAGCATGAATGGATCTTGCACTTGAACACTGATTCTTCTCCTGGTATAAACACAATGGTTACATTAAAACCAGTTCTGAGGTTAAAGCAAATGTCTCTTAAGTAAGCTGTTACTAAGTGCACTTTAAGTTTGTACTAATTGCCTTTTGATGTGTTGATTGTTTTTAACTATGTATTCTAATTGGGGGGCTTATACCATGTGATTTTGCTTGTTTTAGTATTTAAATGGAAGTTTTCATATTGTATTTTATACACTGATGAAGGAATTTGTGTTCCCAAAAGCTTTGTTTTATTAAAATAGCATTTCTACAAGTCCAGCGTGTTATTTTGTAATATTAAAATCCCAAACCGGACTGTGGCTGTTGAGAGACAGCCCTATTTTACCACACGGTGGTGCTCTAGAGCTTACTTATCTACTACATGCGCATCTTTTCACCTGCATTTCCCAAGCTGCAAAAGCTGCATAAGTAGGGGTTGCATTAACTTCCAACACAAAAGTGTACAGCTTCACTTTGCAGTAATACAAATTATTATACACTGACTGATCTTAGTACAAGCATTGTGCTGCTGTTTAAGCACTTTATCAACTGAGCTGGCACCTGAAAGCATTCAATGTATTTTCCTTTGAATTGATATTTAAATGCAAAGTGGAAGCCTGAATGTCAGATGATTGGAAGTTATCCCACTTTTTCCATTAAATTACCTGGAGAAATCATGTAATATAGTGGTGTAATAAGAAAATAAAAAAAAATGCTCTTACAGGTCTTGCAATAGTACCTGCATGTAAGGCCTTTCTATACAATGTCACAGTGCTGAGCAACAAAAAAAAATGTGCACAAAGGCCCTTCATGCAGGTACTGGCTTTCTCTGGATTTCTTTTTTGGCAGCAGTTGGCCTCCAAACAGTGCCACTTCTGTTTAACTCCAAATTCTCACTACCGTGCCCAAAGAAGTTTCACTTTAAAAACAGGAACCCTCATGTAAAAGAAAACATGCTCTATGAAATGTCTTGTAAATTATGAGTCATTACAATACCTAAACACTGAAGTAGAAGTGACTTGACCTGCAGTTGCATTAGAGAATACAGCACAATCACAGTAGTTCATACTTTTATGCACACAACTTACACAGTTGTTTAATTCTAGCTACAATAAGGAACATCATAGCTATGTAAACATTGCTGTTAATCCAAATGTCTCATCTGTCCCTATTTTGGAGGAACATTCATATTTTCAAGCCTGATTTACCCTTGCACAGGATGTGCCTATTTTTAGAGGTATGGTCCTCTTTATCATCTTGATTTACCCCGTCACACAACTTTCTGAATCCTCTTTATCACATGATTTTTTGAACTGTCTAGTACAGAGAAAACCACACTGTGTGACCAACACACTAGTAGTACTAATAATTTAAAGAAAGAGGACATATATCTGACATCTCCCTTTTTCAGGTGCAGTAGTCAGCTGCATTCATAAAACTGAATAAGTATGCAAATATTCTTTGAAAAATATACAGTCCAGAACTCACGGAAAATAGCAGACAGTTATACATAAACACGCCTCTGTGTAAGTTAATTGTCACATACATTTTAGAATTATTATCCAGCAATGCTTCTGGTAAGCAGCTGTTAAGTCTGTTTTAGTAAACCTAGTTCCACCTCTCAATACGGCCAGCAGCATTTCACTGTGAGGTACAGGACATGTGACAGTCCTTGCAACCTGATTAATGGCTAGTTTGTAATAATTAGAAATACATAGGTTCATAGTTATATAGTAGGCTAATGACCACCAGGGTGTCTACACATGTAGCTGTGCAACTCACTCAGTGTCCCTATGTATAATAGGTGTTCACTAAGAAGGGATATGTTAGTTAATAAGTTTCTAGTGTTTATGTGGGGAATATGTTAGTTTGGGCATTACTATCTACTATCAGAGACATGGTGCCAGACCCGGGATGAATGTCTGATTTCCCATCTATTGGTCAAGATTACAACTGCTGCAGTGGTGCAGCAGTTAGTGCTGTCACCTCACAGCAAGAGGATCTCTGGTTCAATTCTCAGCTGGAGCTTTTTCTGTGCAGAGTCTGCATGTCCTCCCTGTGGTTGAGTGAGTTTTAAACAAATACAGGTAGATGCATGTGTGTATGTGTGCGCCTTCTGTGAAGGTTGGACACCAGGCTGGCAACTCAACACTGTAAAAACACAACTGCCAATCAATCTGTGGACTGGAGATCCACTGTGGTGACCCCTAACCAGGAAAAGGCAAAATGCATTGCTTGCTTTTTGGTCAAGATTACACTTAAATAGGGTTATGGATGGACTCTGCTTCCATAGATGGAGAGTCTGTTCCAAAGCATGGGGATCCTCTGACACACATATATGTTTTGCCATCATGTATTATTTATATCAGGGGCAGTATTTAAATCCTTGGATCTAGGGGTTCTGATGCTGTTCATTTTATGGATGTGCAAAAGGACTATCAGAGCTGGATCTGAGGATGCCTTGTTTGCCAGGCATAGAACACCTTTCAGTAACCTGTAGGAGAAGGAGTATAAAAGTTTTTTGTTCAAGACTCTGAGAGGTGTCAGATATAAGATTTTCATAAAAATGGAAGAAAGATTTTTTTTATTTAAATTCTGCTTGACTATTTTAAGTTGCACTAATAATGATATGTGTGGTGAAATGTTTTTGTACTTCCCTGCTTTTTTCCATGGTTTATCCAAAACGTTATCTGTTTATCTATTTTTTAGTATGTTCTGGGATCTTAGTCTTTTAGCTTCTTTTGCAGTTGTATGAAGATTGTGTATTCCTGCAAGATTTTAGCATTGCTTATACATTATACTCTACTTCTATATCCATAAGTTAAATTACATGTAAAAGGCAGCTTTTTTATACTTTAAACCCAGTCTGTGACCTCAATCAGTCATGAAGCTTTTTCATAGTTGTGGCAGGACTGTGATCAACTGCCAGATTTGAGCCTCATTTAGTCATTTATTACAGCATTACTAGTAAATTTCTGCACAGTCTGGTGCTTTAGTCTGTGGTAGGATTGCAGTAGTGGCAGTATTGTGAATTCTACTCCAGGATTTGTGCTTTAGTGCTTTTTATAGCTATATATACGTACATAAAGTTGCATTCCAGTGCCTTTCTGTTTACCTTGCTAGTGTTATCCCTAGTTCTTTGAGTCTACACCACCCCCACTGAGACATTAAGCTATACGTTTCTGAAATTCTAATCATAGGACTTGAGCACCAGTATTTGGCTTTATTTGACTGGATCCCTCTCTAGCAAGTCTGCTTTATTTAGCACAGAACTACATCTATCCTAGGTATTTTACTCAAGACTCTGAGAGGTGTGAGATACAAGCTTTTCATCAAAAGGAAAGAAACGTTTTTATTTAAATTCTGCCTAAATGTTTTAAGTTGCATTTACAGTAACCTGTGTGGTAATACATTTTTGTGCTTCTCTGCTTTTTGTCTATAGTGTAGAAAAAAATATTTGTTTCCATTTTTTAGTTTGTTCTGGAACCTTAGTCTTGGATTTTCATTTGTAGATGTGTGAAGATTTATTACTGAAAGATTTTAGCATTGTTTATACAGTATACTTCATTTCTACTTCCATAAGTAGAATTACATGTAAAAGGCAAATTTATGTATTTTGATCCCAGCCTGATGCCTCAGTCAGTCTTGCAGCTTTTTCCCAGTTTTGGCAGGACTGTGCTGTACTGCAAGATTTGAGCCTCATTTAGTCATTTATTACAACATTACTGGTACATGTCTGCATATTCTGGTGCCTTTTAAACCACACGCGAGAAAGAAAAAACAATAAGAGCCGGTAACTACAAAAAGAAACACTTGTTTAATGAGCGCTTTTGGTGGAGGAAATACTTCACCTTCATCAGATACAAAAACATCAATTAACTGTGTTTATATACATTCATCAAGTGATTAAATAGATTGATTAATTGCTTAGTTACAAATGGTTAAACCACTTTCAAAAGAAGGGGGAAAAACCGTAAATAAAACATCACATAATATTATCGTATTATGTACAACCGCAATATTATATACTCTAAAAATACTAAACATCAGTTAAAAAACAAGACATTAAAAGCAGCAGCATCAAAAAACTGACAGCATCAGAAAACTAAGATCTAAACCACGCTAGTCATAAGCCAGAATAACATGAACCAAATTAAGGTCTTCCAATGGTGTTTGATTCATAAATAACTCTGATACTTGTAAGTACTGTAGGTTTTAACAACTGATTCCTCTTACAAATTTTAATAACCATAACTTTATCAAAATAAGTAAATAATAAATGTCTATGTATTACTCCATAAGGAGTGTGACTATAAAATAGACAGACAAAAGTAAACTAAAAAATATTTAATTATATGTAAAAGTGCTAATATTAAATAAGTAGTATATGTATATATATATATATATATATATATATATATATATATATATATATATATATATAGATATATGTATTTAAAAAGAAATGTGAATATATAAAAATATATAAATAAATATGTAAATATGTAAATGTATAAATAAATAAATATATATATATATATATATATATATATATATATATATATATATATATAGATATATATATATAAAAAATAGTCTGTTGCCTTAGTATATGGTAGGATTGCAGCAGTGGCAGTACTGATTTCCAGGATGTGTGCTTCAGTTCCTTGTTATAGGTATATATACCTGCTTACAGTTCATTCCAGTGCTTTGCTGTTTACCTTGCTGCTCTTTTTTCTCCTGTTCTTTGAGTCTGCCCCCACTCCCAAGAAGCATTAAGCTAAAAGTTTCTGAAATTCTAACCCCAGAACTAGAGGTCCGGTTTAAATTTGTCCCCAACACTTCAACCCTTCTCTTGTTGTGATTTTAAAAAGTTGTGTTTCATTCTACTTCCATTTATGGTAATCTGACTACCAAATGCCCTCCTTCCTCTGTTTCATTGCTATTGTCTATGGTATAACATAGGTTCATAGGTTCATAGGTTCATACTAGGCTATCTGCCCTAGGGCATTTATAAGCCTAGCCAGAGTGTGTGTGGCTTTCACCACCCCTTAGGATGAGAATACTATATACCATTTGTTGCTCTGCCTCTCAGTGACACACACACAGAGATGATTCCGGTAACCCCACGATCTCCCATCCACTCGTCAAGATTTCTCTTGAACAGAGTCAGTGAGGGCTCTGCCTCACATGGACTGGGAGTGTAGGGTAGTGATCTCTGGGTGATGAATCTGTCCCTCCAGCCTCCCTATTTATATCCAGGTTGAGTTAAGTTTAAGTCTCTTGCTCAGGTGGATTTGGATTTTTTGGTTTTGGGAGCATGTCCATTAATTCCGTTGGACATGGCCTTGTATGTCAGGGCACAGATCACTCCTGAGCAGATGGTCACGACTGACTGAATAGAGCTGAGTTTTCAGTTTCGGGGCATCGATGACATATGTTTGAGCCCCCTTGCCTTTTTGGGCACAGATCTTTGGGCCCTTTCCTGCTGCTGTGTGTCGGGTGGAATTACATTCTTCAGGGGGGGCATCATCAATCATTGGTCTGATAAGTGAAGAGTACAGGGTACAATGAACTCTCTGATCTGGATGTGAATCCCAGGTGGGCAATGTAGAAGGTCTTCCTAACCCCTTTGGCAATGTGAGTGTCAAAGAGAGGTTACTGTTTTCTATGGTGGGCAATGTGTAGAAGTCTTCTTAAACCCTTTGGCAATGTGAGTGTCAAAGAGAGGTTACTGTCAACTTGGGTCCCCAGGTCCACTGAATCTTCGTGTTTAATAATGATTACCAGCAGTAAGGGGTTTAGGGTTACCTTTTTTTTTTCCCACTATGCATTTTTTTGGCATTTAGCTTGGCCATGGCTTAGGCTCTGGCGCAGTATCCATTTCTATGAGACCCCTCTCTGGGAGATGTGTGTCTGATGGAGTGTCAATTATTATGGCCCAGTTTGCAGTCATCTGCAAATTTTGTCAGCCACAATCCCCTATGTTTCTGCACTCCACTTCAAAAAAAATGCTGAACAAGAGGGGGCAGAGGACTGACCCTGTGGGACACCGCTCGTGACTGGCTTAGAGTCTGACATGGGCACCAGCAACTCCTAACCCTGTGTGTTCTGTCCTTGAGCCAGTTTGCAACCCATCTTGTGACATATGGGTTTACATCTAAGCTGGTGAGCTTTTGATGCCCAGTGGGGGTATTGTGTTGTGAGCAGCTTTGCTAGGTCAAGGTAGGCTGTGTGAACTGCCTTACCTCATCAATGGCCTTAATGACTGTTTCAAAAGTCGACCAAGTCCAAGAGGCAGGATCTGCTGACAAAGCCAAATTGGGTAGGATCGTGTCTGTAGGTCCCCAATGTCTTTATTTATGAGTTCCATTATGATCCTCTCCATAGCTTTGCAGACAAGGCGTCTCCTCTCTGCTTATGGGGGGGCGGTAATTTCCAGGGTCAAGAAGCACCGCTTGCTGGAGGGACCACAGTTGCCCTACGCCATTTTTGGTGTCGTATCCTGTAGTAAGGCTAAGATTAAACAGCAGCCTTATGTGTGGTTTAGTTTCCTCATTGAGTTAGGTGTAGCACAGCCCGGGGACACCGCCGGGTCCCATTGTTGCTGTGTTTTTGTTTTAGAGAGAGCACCTGGCACCTGGCCATCTGAGATGGAGGAGGCTAGACTCTGGTGGGATATTTCTCCTTTTGAGAGAAATCACTGAACCTGTCTGCCCAGTATGTGGGCAATGTCTTTGGGGGTTCCAGTTTTTTTTTTTTTTTTGGACTAATTTCTGAGCATATCTGGGAGTTAGTTTCCGGTTTTTTCTAACAAAGTGGCCTAGGCTTATGATTGTCTTTTTGTCATTATGATTTTTCTCTCAAAGTTGGCCTTGGATGATTTTGAATGAGTTTTTTTTTTTAGTATTTGATCAGAGATGCCTTCCCTTTTAGGGATTTTGCTCTGTCATGTAGTAGCTTTCTCCTCTTGTTGTAGAGTTCTTTCCCACCCACTTTTTCCATATATCCATAACACAAAGTGCCCACTGAGCAAACCAGTATTGAACTTGAGTAAACCTCCCTTACTACAAATTGCCTTCTACATGCTTTCCTAGAGCTCCCATCTGCTGGGGCACCCTCGCCACACTCTGAATTAATCCTGCTCCATCCTTTGCAGGTAAGAGATTTATTTTATTGTTATTGTTTTGCACTTCAGTTAACTGCTTAGAGTGTTACTGCTTTATTTTTGTTTTATTTGGTGATTTTACCTTTAAATTATTTCAAAGGTCCTTGATATTTGAAATTGCTTTTTCAAAGTAGTTTGTTTAAAAGACAACAATGGGATTCTATTATTAAATGCTCAGCTTCTCTGTCTTTTATCTCCCTATTTACTCTCCCTGCTATGAATAAACAACAATACAGCATTTAAAATATTTTAAATTGACTGTTTCTCTCCACTAGAACAGTACCTTACTGTACTGTGGTGGTTTCACTTTCAAAAAACTTTTGTCCCACCCTTGCTGCAGTCTCCAATTGATTGAATACAAGTAGTTTTCTGGCAGTTTCCCCCCTCAAACTGACATCACCACTACCATTCTAAAAACCCACCCATGCTGTGATGTCACAGTTCCCCAGTCCTTCCCCTACTCATACAGAAAGTAAAGGGTAGCACAAGGAAACAGTACATGAGTCAAGTCTCCTGCTGTGAGCTATCAATCACAGCAAGTAAGAGCTCAATTTACCCTTAGACTTTGACAGCTAGGGAAGGTAGGTGTGAAGGGGGATGGGAGATGAGTCAAACTAGTACAATTCAGGCTTCACAAAAGACTGCAGTTTAGCCATTCTAATAAAGCACTTTGAATGTCTATTCTGTGGCATTTGCACTGTTTGTGTTTTAAGAAGTCACTGAATGGCATGAAATGTTACTTAAAACTAATTGAAAGACAGCAGTGTATGCATGTAAAATCAATGCAGTAACAGAAGCTTTAGGAAGAATGAAGCCTGTGTGATGTAAGTTTTTACATACACTGCATTCTGGGATACCTAGAGGTAGACTAAACAATCAGAATTACTTCAAGATGCTAGACCCCATGTGGTCAGAATGAGAAATTATATATAAACATATTTAAAACCCTGCAAACAGTCACAGAGCGGTGTTAAAATGTAGGAAATACCAAACCATGATGAAATAAACATGTTTTTTGAGTCTGTCGGTATGGTTCTCCTTTAAGTTGCTTTGTTGTAACATTACTTTCACAAGCAATATTTATTGGTGTTATTGCATGAAGGGGATAGCAGTGCCATGTCCAGACACAAACACCCAGAAATTATTTTTTTTCTATAAAACTTCCCATAGAATTGAAACCTGTAACTTAGTGTAGTTAAAACAAAGCCATTGCATGGAGAAAAGCTTAGAGCAGCTAGTTTCATTAACAGCACTATTATTAAATCTTAGCACAATCTAATCTAGTCTAATGCCAAAACCCTGAGACCACCTAAGGAGACCTTTGTATAACCCAGTCCATAAGATACAGTATCCCACACAAATGCAGGTCCAGACAAAATGGACATGCAATTTCTAAATGGCTCTGTAGCCAGCTTGGTAGATATGGACATCCTGAAACAATGTAGCAGTTTTCTTATGTTCACAGGCAACCATTTAATCTTTAATTTAAAAAAACACAGTATGAGTAGAGAGATGCACATACACAATTTCAGTCTAGGTAAAAATATTGTATCCAAATGAGGTTATCAAGACTACACATACTACATCCAGCATACATAGTGTCCATCACACACACAGACTGATCTATGTCTTTCCAAACCTTAGCGTCCCTATAACCTGCAATGCATATACTCAACAAAAGCAACATCAAACACCACACATACTCCTACTAACAGTGGAGCCCCAACAGCAAAGATCATAAGGCAAGCCAACACATTACCCAGGACTCTTGTCATAGGAGACTGCATTGCGTGACACACAGATACCCCACTCAACAGGCTGAACAAGGAGTAGATAATGGTTAGTTGCTTACCTGGAGACAGGGTCCACGAAGGTATGTGTGCACTCAAGTCACTACACCACAGGTACCAGTATCATTCTATCATAGTTTGTGTGAGTATTAATGACCTGAGACATATTTCCCTGGACTGTATGAAGAGGGACATTGTTGATCTCTCTGAATGTGTCTCAGGCAGGTGAATGCCTTGCATTGAGCAGCACTCTACCTTCACCAAGAATGAACAAAGATGACTGACTTTGATAATTGGATTAGATTTGGGTATCTTTCCAGGATGATTCAATATAAGGGCCGAATAAAATGGCACTATGACTTCCTTGGACTTGGATACCATGCCCTTAATTTTAAGTTGAGACACATAGAATGATTTTATTACCACCTTGGTCACATGTTGGTCAAACGCCATAATACTGTCTGTATGTTCCCAGATTTCTGACTACTGGGTCAACTGTTAGGGATGTCATATTGATGGATTAATTAGCATGGGTGGCAGTTTTCCAGAAAGGCAGTACAATGCATTTCTTGGCACTGAGTTTTAGTCCATGACTTTGATACTAGTAATTTGTCTGTGTTAGACGCTCCTGTAAGATATTTATGTCATGGGGGATGTATGATAGCTCCCAGTTTGCAGTCATCTGCAAACTTGGTCAGCCAAAGGTCCTTGATCCTAGCCTTAACCTCCGAGAAGTAGATGCCAAATAGGAGCAGTCTCAGCATGGAGCCCTGAGGTACCCCGCAAGTGACCTTTTTTTTTAGTAAAGGTGGTCTCACCACTCCTCACTTCCTGGCTTCTGTCTGTGAGCCAGCTAGCAATCAATTGAGTTATGTAGGGATTTATACAAACTTAAGTGAGTTTGTCAACTATACCCGAGTGGGGTATTGCATCAAAAGCCAAGTAGGCAGTGTGTATCATTTTCCCATCATCCATCCGCCTTCTCAAAGAAATCCACCAGGTTTACTAGGCATGATCTTCCCTTGACAAAGCCATACTGGAATGGATCCATTGTCTGAAATATGGTATCATCCCTTTTTAATGCAGGAATAGTCAGAGCTGCCCACAAGACAAGCATTGTGAAACTAATACTTCCTTCTTTGACAAGCCTTTCAAGTTTTTTATCCAACTGCAAATGGTTATAATCTATTGCTGAACAGCAGAGCATTGTTACAAAAGCCTGCTTCACCCAAATAACAAGTTTAACTCTACACAGTGTACACAGTTCCTGCCAGAAAACTTCTTCATGCAAATCAAGTACTTTGTGTTCTGATTTAAACTCGTGAAATGCACTTGGGCTCAAAAACAGGCTTCCAGTTTAACGTTAATGATTTTTTAGGCAGTTTCTCCTATACAAAGTTAGCTCTTCACCTATCTAAATGCTCCTTCTGCTTTTCATAAAACACAGTAGCCATTATTTCATGCAGCAAAAATAAGTGTTAAACTTCAAAGCAGGATTCTGTAAGCACTTCTTAGGACACGCTCTGTGACAGATTCATTCACATGTAAAGCACATTTCAGCACCTATATTAAATCCCATGTCCACTGTTTCATTAAATTAAATGTAAACACAGCTGATACTTTCCCCTTTTGAGAATTTCTCAAATTGTTAGTTCAGTATCCATTTCACATCTGCTCACTTGTCCAAGTATATTTTGAATTTTTGCCATGATAATTAGTATTTGCATTTTGTCTTCAAACTGTATTCTCCTGTAACATGCTTGCTTGAGATACTCAGTTTTTCACCCAGCTGTGGCATTTAGTCACTTTATAATCATGTATTTGTAGAGCATGATTTCTATTGTTGAACTAACAATCAAACTTTTACCTTTTGCATATTCTCTGTGTTTTGACTTTGTAAACAGCACCAGCCGGTGCCTCATGTTGCCTCATCTGTTTTGTATCTCTTTCTACGGTCTCTGGAAGTATAACCAGCTATTCTGGCACCTGGGCACATTCCCAAATCTGGAATCTCTCTCAGTACTAGTCCAGGAGCAAAACAATAGAAAAAGTTCCACTAAACTGTAACGTGCAGTGGCTATACTCCACACACTGATGTAGATCATTATGTATATTATACCTAGTCAGCCACTGTAGCTAGATAGCACATGTATATAACTTACTGAACACGTGCAAGATCAGTGCCATTTTGTATAGCCAGCCAGAGTGAGTGCTAGCTTGAATGGAGATGCACAGGCGAGTGTGTTTGAAGTAATGAGTCAGTCAGTTAGCTTATGAAGCTCGAAGTACATGTTGCAGTTATAGTTCCTGATGTGTTTATGTACAATAAACAGCTTGAACCCATCACAGTGCCTCAGTATCTTATTTGAATACACAAGACATGCGACATGGTGTCAGAATGGCATCCAAAGTTGAAGCAACTAGCAAACCATGAGTCACGCAGTTAGAAATGGAGAAATATACAGAAGCCAACTTGCAAACAGGTCAGCAGTTATTCAAAGGTACTTAAACTTGTTTAAATGATTTTTCAGTTGCCGAATAAGAGTTAAGCATTCAAAATGTTCAAAATAATTACCAAAATAAACAAAATGCCCAAAATTGTGACATACTTATACAAGTATTCAAAATAATTACAAAAGTGTTCAAAATAATTTTCAAAGTATTAAAATGTATGAAAAGGCTAAAAATGACTGAATTTTTTGCAATGTACTACTTTTTTGCATTAACTAAATCTTTTCAAAGTATCCAAAATTTCTGGAATATTCGCAGTGTTTACAGTGTTAAAGTAAAGCCTTATCAGAGAGATTGTTGTGCAGTTGAGGATAACTACAAGTACCTGGTCTATGCTTATATTTAAACATATTTTGTTGTTATGGCAGAGGGATTTCACAGACCTGGACCACTGGTGTTTGATAATAATATTGCTGAGAATTGGCGAGTGTTTGAGCAAGAATATGATATTTTCATGCAAGCTGCATTTTCTGATAAAGATGTACATACAAAAGCATTTATACTTCTTAATTTAGCTGGCTTGGAAGCCACTGAGCGAAAACGTTCATTTGTGTATGCACCTGCCATGTATGCAGAGCAGGGGGAGAACCGCCATATTGTGATACAGGCTGAAATGCGTGAAGACCCTGAGTGCTTAAAGTGTAAATTTAGAGAAATGTGTAACTCTCAAACAAATATTACAAAGGAAAGGTACAAAGTTTACACAAGAAATCAAAAGCCTGGTGAAACTATAGTAGCATACATTACTGACTTAAGGAATAAAGCAAAAACTTGCAGATTTCGTGATTTATGAGATGAGTTGATAAAAGGAAGTCTTGTTTGTGGTGTTAATAATGATGCAGTGAGAAAGATTTTGCTTCAAAACAGTGATTTAACATTGAGCAAAGCCATTCAGATTGTCAAATATATGAGCTTATAGAAAAGCATATGAATATGCTTATGAATGAGAAAAGCATGCGTGCAGTGTCTCATGCAGTATCTGTTGGTACGAATGTTGATGGTGTGAAACATGAGGCTGGGAGGAAAAAGAAATATAAACCAAAGGGTGTGGCAGGAAAAAAACTCATTGTTAACTGTTGTAATTGTGGAGGCAGTCATGAACCTAAACAAGAGCAATGCTTAGATTTTGGTCAGCAATATCACAAATGTAAAAAGTGAAATCATTTCAAAAGGCTTTATAAGTCTAAAGTGGCACATACTTTTACTAAAAGAGAGCATCCAAAGAAGCAAGTAGATCAGATAGACAGCTGTGAGCAAATTTTCTGTGTTGATGGCATCTCTGTGATGGATGAAACAGTTAACACAGTAAATTATCAATTGGCAGCAAAGAGTGAAATATTTTGTACTGTTCAAATTAATGAGAAACCTGTAGAGCTTAAAGTAGACACTGGATCCAAGTGCAATGTAATATCAGCGCAAATGTTTGCTAAAGTAAAATCTGATGAGACATTTGATTCAGCAAAGTGTGAAAAACTAGTTGCTTATGATGGTAAAGAGATTCAAACTGATGGTGCAGTAATTCTCACATGCCTTTCTGCTGGGAACAGCTATGACTTGCAGTTTTACATAATCAAAAGACACGTGCAGTCATTGTTAGGTCTCAAAGACAATTGGAGACTGGGACTGATTTCATTTAATAAACAGGTTCACCATATAAGTCTGAACAACAATGATAGTTTGACACAGAATATTTTTAGTGAATATGCTAATATTTACAAAGTAGAGCTTGGCAGACTTCCAGTCACATCTTCCATGAAGTTAAACCATGAAGTAAGTTGTCAGACCAGCAAGGAAGGCTCCAGTAGCAATGCAGAGCAAAGTAAAAGCAGAACTTGACAAAATGGTGAACTTGGGTGTTCTTACTCCAGTGAAAGAACCGACTGAATAGGTATCCTCCATGTTGTAGCTCATAAGAAAAGTTCAGATGATATCTGAATATGTATTGATTTGAAAGATTAAAAAAAACACTTAAAATGCCCTTATCATCCGATGGGCTTAGTAGAAGAAGTAGCTGCTCTCATGCCAAATGCCACTGTTTTTTTCAATCTTAGAGGCAAAAAGTTCCTTTTGTCAAATTTCGCTGGATCACAAATGTTCACTGTTAACCACTTTCAGTACACCATTTGGTAGATACAGATTTTTGAGCACTTTAAATATGTAATTGTTTTATTGATGCTTAAGGTCTGAAGTTTAGGATCGGTTAGTATCATCTATAAAATCTAGCATTTACTAAATGGAAGTGTTCTGAAGAAGTCTACTTTGATGTAGATGAAAGCGCTTAACCTTACATTCATTTATGTGTTTTTATCTAATAAAAGAAGTTTGTTGTAAAGAAATAGAGAAGAACAATTGAATTATTTCACTCAGAGCAGCGAACGAGTTCTGGCTTACAACCAGATCTGTCCAAGCAAACAGCAATTCTTGAGATGCCAGTTCCAGAAAATGTCACATCATTGCAATGTTTTCTTGGTATGGTCAACTATTCAGGAAAGTTTATCCCAGGCCTGAGTGAACTTTCAGCACCGTTACGTGAGTTGACACAGAAAAATGTAAACTGGTCCTGGATGGAACAACACCAAAGAGCATTTGACATTCTGAAGCAGAAAATTGCCAGTCCATATTGAGATATTATGATGTTTGTAAACCTATAACTCTTTCAAAGTATGGTCTTGGTGTAGCATGTCTTCAAGAAGGCATACCAGTAGCCTGTGCATCTAGAACTGTAACCCAAAGTGAAATGTAGTATGCACAAATAAAAAAAGAGTTTTTGGCAGTAGTGTTCGCATGTTCACAGTTTGATTATATTTATGGCAAACCTATTCAGATAGAGACTGATCACCAAGATCTATCAGCAATTCTGAAAAAGTCAATACATACAGCCCCAGTTTGCTTACAATGCATGATGTTAAAATTGCAAAAGCACAATTTCAATATTGTCTATACAAAAGGCAAATTTCTATACCATGCTGATGCTCTGTCAAGAGCACACAGACAAACAACAAAACAGCATGACAATGAGAAAGCAGACTTTGAAGTCATGGAAGTCAGAATTTTTTTCTCATCATGTCTTGATAAACTCAGAAATCATACAACTTCAGACCTTATTTTCCAGAACCTGAAAAATGTTATTAGTCAAGGATGGCCAGCATGACAAACTAGTTTACCACTTGACATACAGAAGTATTTTCCATGAGCTTCTGGTGGTAGATGGAATCGTCATGAAAGGTCCTAAAGTGGTAATTCCTTTAGCATTACAACAGGAATATATCAAAATTTTGCATTATGGTCACCCAGGTACTGATTCAACCAAAAGAAGGCCAAGAGGTATAGTATCTTGGCATTCTATGTCAAAAGATATAGAGAAGGAAACTCTAGCATGTTCCTTTTGCAACACTACTAAATTGCATCAGCAAAAAGAACCACTTCGACTAAACCAGATTCCTGAATTACCATGGTTGACAGTTCTTACTGATATTTTCAAATGGATGGTCAACATTAATTAGTGTTAGTAGACTCATTCAAATTGGTTTGAAATTGGCCTTCTTCCTAACTTAATGTCTAGCACTGTCATTACGAAACTGAAAAGACATTTATCTGTCCATGGGTGTCCGCACAAAGTCGTATCTGACAATGGTGCACAGTTTACAAGTCAACAGTTTAAGAATTTTGCTGAGTCTTAGGACTTTGTCCATGTTACTAGTAGTCCTGAGTATCCACAGTTCCATGGATTAGCTGAGTGTGCAGCTCAAAGTGCAAAGTACTTGTTGGAGAAATCCAAGAGAGATTGTTTTTCTTAACCTGCTTAATCTTAGAAACAATCCTCGAGATAATTTGCTTGGTTCACCTGCTCAGAGATTAATGTCCAGACAGACTACAACAACTCTTCTAATCAGTAAACAATTACTGATACCAAATGCAAAGAACAACTGAATGGCCAAGACACAACTTTTGAAAAAACATCACTCACAAGTGTTGTACTATGATAAATCCAGCAAAGCTCTCAGACCATTACAACAAGGAGAGATTGTGAGAATGCAAACATCTAAAGGATATAACTGAGTGGGAATTGTCAAAAATATTTGTGAAGAACTGAGATCTTACATTGTACAATCTAAAGGAATGGATTTCAGAAGGAATCGAAGACACATACTACCAGTCTCCAAACCAGTGACACAGCAGATTGCCTGCGCCAGAGACTCTATTTCTCAGAGTGACTCTACACTTGTTCAAATTCCAGAGGACAGTGTACTTTCTTAAGTAATCCTGATGTAATCCCCAAATTTCCAATTGTAAAAGAATCTCCATAGATGGTCCCTGTTGTTAAACTCAGTCAAAGTTTTTATGTGATCAGATCGGGTAGAATTTCCAGACACAATCCGAAATACACAGCGACTTGGACTTGAATTCATTTGTTGTTAAAATTTGTTGATGTGATATCTGGCTTATAAAATATCTTGTTCTCCTATTGCATGTTGAACAAATCAAAGAGGGAGGATGTAGATCATTGTCTATATTGTACCTAGTTAGCCACTGTAGCTAGATAGCACATACATATAAGTTACTGAGCACATGCAAGATCAGTGCCATTTTGTACCAGAGTGAGTGCAGGCATGAATGGAGATGCACATGCGAGTGTGTTTGAAGTAGTGAATCAGTCAGATAGCTTATGAAGTTCGAAGTACATGTTTCAGTTACAGCTCATGATGTGTTTATGTACGATAAACAACTTGAACCCATCACAGTCCCTCAGTGTCTCATTTGAATACACGAGACATGCAACAATTGATAGCTAAAGTGCTTCATTTGTGAAGTCCTGGGTTGGAACTTACTTAAAAGTATATATTTATTTACTTTTAAACTGTTGCTACAGCCCACAAAAGTAGTGCTAAAGCACTTCAGTTATGAAGTTTTGGGAAAAGACTTGCTGAAAAGAATATCCCCTTTTAAACTGTAGTACACTGTTTGCTGCAGTTTATGCCACACATGAAGCACTAAAAAAAACATAATTTCTGACCACAAATGCAATACTGGATGCTGGTATTGCACTGAAGACCCTTTGGCTTTTGGCTTTTGCCTTTTGCTCTCCCTTAGCACTTTATGCCTCGGTTCAGCTACCCCTTTTGCCCCAGTCAAGCAACATTACTAACAGTCTCAATAACTAATGCAATCTCAAATGTCTTAGGCAGTATTAAATTTGATTCTGAAAGCTTTACTGCAACGGCTACTCACAAGTCTTTATCTAAGTACTTCATCTATACTCAAACTGTATTCACAGTTCATGCTGCACACTGCTTCAGTTTATCAACGTACTTAGTTATGGTCTCATTAGACCTCTGGTAACAGTGATTAAAATAAAGTGTTTCGGCAGTTACCAGTGGTTTCTGACTCAGTGTCACCTGTTAATGATTTGGTTATAGGATTTATTTTCAGTTTTTTACAGCTGAACCAGGTTCAGAATGAATCCAAACATATAAGCACTCATATCTCTGAATAATGTTGTGACATGTTTCCCTGAAGGAATGTCCTCTGCTACAAAAATATGCTCAATTCTTTTTATGTATACAGACAAGGATTCCTGTGTTGATGCAAATTATTTGGTTCTCCCCAAATTAACAAAGTGAAAATTTTGCATATGTTGAAGACATTCACACAGAGACCAGAACACATTTGAAACCACTTTATTACCAAACACAGACTAAGTGGACTAACTGCCATGCACATGCAAAGAAATTTTATATTGAGGTATACATGGATTTACTTGTATGCATTGGAGAAAACACTCTATAGTTCATGGCATATATAAAAATACTTGTCAGCCATCCCACAGAAACCAAATATGGTTATTTCAGAATCCCCAGCAAACACTTATTTTGTCAATGTGATAGCATAATAAAACAGAACAGCACAACATACTATTCAACAGGAGTAGACCTACTAACAGTGATGGTAGTACACCCACACTAACCCCAGACAGCCTGAGCTCCCCAGAATTGTGGACACCAAAAAATAAAAATATTTAAATAAACAGTTACTCCACTCCTCTACTACTCCATTATCTCATGTCAACTGTCCAGAATTAAGGGACACTGTCAATGACATTGAAGAACAGAAGAATATGTTTGATTGGGCACAGTAATATTGCATGACAATCCCCTCGAAGGGAGGTTAAACGCACACATCTATTCTGCACTCATTTTGTTTTCATGTACATGTCCAGAATTCTTGACATGAAAAGCTGGCAACCCTACCCCCTCAGCTTTTGCATAAATAACTGTGTGCAAAGGAAACAACAGTGACGTATGACTGCAAATGACTGAATCTGCATGATTTCCCTGTGCTATTCTCCCTTCAGAAAGCAGCCATCCGTCAGTCAAGGCTGGTCAGTCATTCATGCCAACGTCATTTCATCTTTATTCACTATTTTTATTGATGAGCAGCATCCTACACGTGACCAGCTACACAGGACAAAGAGGGAAAGAGATCCTGGGAAAGCAATGGATATGTTGGATTTGGAATACAAGTTCCACAAGGCTCATACTGTCCGACAGTCATTCCCAGACTGTGAAATGAAATGTATCATCTTCTTCATCATCATCATCATCATCATTATCATCTTCCATACATTCCACACTACTTTGTGGGCATGTTGATGTAAAGCCCAGAGCAAAGCTGATGGGCAGTGGGTGGCCAAGAAATAAGAACAAAAATTATATTATGGCTGTGAGTTATTTTTCTTTAAAAGGCCACATATACCAATATTCTCTTTTCTTCTCCTGTATTAAAGATTAAAATAAAATCAGTTACATAATCTTCATTTTGATATATTTTTTATATTGTAAATATATGAAGAAAAGGTTAAAGCATGCTTTTCCAGCACAATAGTTTTCATTTCCCCGTTCACTCAGAAAAATTCAAATGATATATAGATCTGGCAGCACTCAGAATCAATCAGTATTTTGTATTTTCAGTGTCTGCTTTTGGGGATATACTAATAAATAACCCTGCATGTATTATTATGTACCCATAGGCTAATAATTTATTCAGTAACCCCACATAAACCACATGAATACTTGATGAAAAATGTTCATCATATGCAAGATTGATTAAAATAATTATTTCCGCATTTAACAATACAGTGTAAGTACCCATTATAAAAGTAATAATGCTCTAGGGAGGTAGGAATTGTGGAAACATTCATTGTTGAAGTCTAGGTTTGATTCTGAAGGCAAAGCCCAATGGATCAACTGCTCATGCCAGGAGGGAGTCAATTTTAGCCATAACTCCTACTTCGCCATTATTCATTGTGATGACCCACCACTGGACCAGTGGTAAAGGAGCCTTAATCCTAACCACTGGCAACAGTGGGGACATACACTGAGAGGATGACAAGGTGCACACACACAGTATTACCAGATGCAGCTCTCTGTATCAAGTGCAGTTTCCCTTAAGAGCACACAGAGACCACGGTCATTCTGGAGCCGGTTTCTCCCTCTTTCTCCAGATCCTCAGTAAGACCACCCCCTGACACAGCTATAGAGTTGAGATCTCAGCTGAGTGTTCAAGCCAAGACCTCCAGTACCCTCTCTGTCCAACCAGTGCTTCGTGTCCCTGCCCAAGTAGCTCACACACACACTTTTTGAGGTTTGATTTATACACACGCGCACACACACACACACACACACACACACACACACACACACACACACACACACACACACACACACACACACACACACACACACACACCTGGAAAAGGCTGCCACAGGTTTACTAGCTATGCCCCCTTTTGCCCAGATCATAAGGTAGTTATCAGAGCCATCAGCCAGATCTTTATCAGCTACTTTAAAGCCCTTAACAAAGGGTGTCCAATTTTACTGTGTAATGTTACTATTAATACAGATGGTAGTTTGAGCAAAAGCAAGGCTATTAGGAGTGGCTCACAGTGTCACCAAATATATATGCATGTACTCTCAGAACTTAAATATCTCTAGACAGATCAGCCACAATAAAATGTTTAAATATATTTAATAATAAATAATAAAAGAGCAAGACAATATTAAATATATATTTACAGTAACATCAGAGTTCAAAGTCACATGAAATATTTAAAACAACAATGCAGGACAGTCTCAAATAAATAAAGAAAAACATCTAAACTAAGCTTTGCTATTTTCATTACTATATCTAAGAGAGTTACTATTCCCTAGAAACATACTTACAAAGCAAGGCAGATGTGGTGAATGGATCTTCTCTAGCTGTTGTCAGGTCAAAGAGAGAATACAGAATGTTGTGTGTACCTCTCTCAGAGAGTTCTCAAATTAACATCTCAGATATTACTGTTGGGCTGGCTTGCAGAATGACATTATTTCTTGTCATTTGACTTCTAGTCCCCAGGCCCAAAACAACCATTGATGGCAGCTGGTAGCATTTAGCATCTACCTGTACAAAATACATAGACAAGGGATTTTCCTCGGATATTTGGCAAATCCTAGAAGTCATAAGACAATAAAACACTTTCAAGACAATACAGAAAGCTTCTCAGCACAGACTGTGTCTCCAGCCTAGCTTATTAAGTAATTTAATTTCAGCTATTTTTTGAAAATTTACTAAACTGAGGTTAACCTCCAGTTTCCCAGTTTCCACTGTTAAAATATATACATTTAAACAGTTACAATAGTGCATGTACATTTCTGTTCTATTCCAGTAGGGCTCACCATGGATACATTTCATGCACATTGCAAAAACCTTTTTCAACACACGTTTGTACAAACAAGTTTGATATACACATGACATACAGTTCTAATACAGTTATAACACAAGCATCGTATATGAATCGTGTTGATATGCACAAATGACATATAATTATTTACAAGATGCCAGATAGCTGGACATGCAATATCTCCCTTTGTCACAGTTCTTCATCCCCTTGAAGACTCAAGCTAGTTTTTCAAGTAACTCTTGAGAAACATTGCTTGAGAAGGATGAGCCTATCTATGAATACCTTACTCCATTCCCTGTCTTGAGAGCCCATCTGTGTTGGCATTGCTGACCCCACTACGATGCTGCACTGTTGTATCATATGCCTTCAACTCTAGGCTCCACCTTAGTAATTTGGGAATTGTGCTAGTTGGCTCCCTGTAGTCATAGAGCTCCCTAAGATTCCTTCTGCCTTCTACTGCAAATATTTAGCACCAGGGCCTCCCTATCATGGTAAGGATTCATGGTGTTAACATGGTACAATTTGTGTACCTGCATCCTGCTTAGCAGCTCTACCATGTAGTTAACATCACTGAACTTCCTTATCATTTTGAAGGGTCTGTCACAAGCTGCCTGCAGCTTGTTGTGTCTGACAGGAATGAGAACCATAACCTGCTGTTCTACAGCATACTCCCTGGCTCGAGCATTTCTGTCATACCAGACCTTTTTCTGCTGTTGGACTTCTGCCAGGTTCTCCTGGACCAAGCCCATGTGTTTTCTGAGGCTTGTCCTGAGGTTTAGAACATATGCCACAACAGACACCTTGCGGGATTCACACTCACCCTCCCACTCATCACAAATCAAATCTAGAGTTCCCCACACCCTATGCCCATACAGCAAGTCAAAGGGTGAAAACCTGTGGATTCCTGGGGCATCTTTCTGTAAGCAAACAACAGATGGGGAAAATGTCTGTCCCACTCCATTTTAAACTGGTCAGCAAATGCCTGTAGCATGGTCTTTAGTGTAGAGTTTAACTTGTCCATGAGACCATTAGCCTGGGGGTGGTAGGGAGTGTTTTTTAGGTGCTTTACCCCACAGTGCTTCCATAGACAAGCCAGCAGGTCTGACATGAAATTGGTACCTCAGTCAGTCAGTATTTATTTTGGGAAACCTACCCTGCTGAAAATCTCTAACAAAGCATTTGCCACCTTTTCTGCCTCAATGGAGGACAGAGCCATGGCCTCAGGGTATCCAATACTGGAAAATATTAAGATACAACCAAACACCCTAATACTGGGTGATTTCAACTACCCTGCCATTAACTGGGAAAACTACTCATGTACCAACACCTTTGCCCAACGGTTCTTGGAATTCATAAATTCCAACACCCTGGATCAACTAATCCATAGTCCCACCAGGGGCTCCAATATCCTAGACCTGGTCATTACCAACATGAGAAATCGATGCTCCACACTTATGGTCACCCCCTCGTTGGTCAGGCCAGACCATAAGCTAATCACCCTTAACATCCATGTCCCACCCCCCCACCCCGTAAGGAAGCCTCCATAAAAAACTTCTCTAAAGCCAACTTCATGCTACTCAAGACTGAAGTGACAAACTTCATGACACCCATGCAGATGGGAACTGAAAGTTCGACTGTGAATCCTACACTAAGGCATTGTACCAGCACATCCACTCATGCATGAATTGTGCCATCCCAAAGAGAACCAAGATGCTCTCCTCCAAAAAAAGGAAGCCAATCTGGTGATCCCCTGCCATAAACAAACTTTACAACAAAAGGAAGAAACTGTTGCAGAAAAGAGGAAAATCCCAGGATGCAAAAAACTCCCTTACCAGCCTCAGTAAGAAGCTGAGATCCCTCATAAAATCCTCCAAAGCTAGTTATGAAAATAAAATTGCCAAAGATTCCAAAGACAACCACAAGGCATTCTATAACTATGTCAAGAACCTAAATGGCAATGCTCAGATCTGCTTTGAGCTACAACAAAATGGCACTAAATATACTAATCCCAAGGAGATTGCCAATATCTTGGCAGGTCAATTCCTTGCCAACTTCACCCCCCTCTCACCCCCTAAATGGCCCATCTCAATACTGGAAGATTGCCAAATTCTGGTAATAACGGCCACACAGGTAAAAAACTCAATCTCCAAAGCTAAGAATACAGCATCCATGGGACCAGATGACATCCTGGGCTGTGTATTACATGAACTACAAAATGAACTGGCACCTCACCTAAGTGTCATGTTTAATCATAGCCTCACCTCAGGCTTTGTGCCCACTGAGTGGCACACAGCTACAGTTATCCCACTCCACAAGGGGGAATCCACCTTGGATCCCGGGAACTACCACCCCATCAGTCTGATGAGCCTGATATGCAAGGCCATGGAACGTATTATCATGGAACTTATAAACAAAGACATTGGCAACCTTCAAACACTGGAGCCCACCCAGTTTGGGTTCATGAAGGGCCGATCTTGTCTCCTGAACCTGATTGACTTCTTTGAATCAGTCTCCAGAGGCATGGACAAGGGTAAGGCAGTCCACACAGCCTATCTGGACCTCGCCAAGGCCTATGACACCATCCCCCTCTCTAGAATCATAGATAGACTTACTAAGCTGGGCATTAATCCCTACGTCACTCAATGGGTTGCCAACTGGCTTACTGACAGAAGCCACACTGTAAAAGTAGCCGACTCCAAATTCAGCTCCAGACAAGTGACAAGTGGAGTACCTCAGGGTTCAATCCTGGGACCACTCTTGTTTGGCATCTACTTCTCTGAAGTACAGGCCAACACTAAGGGACTCTGGCTAACAAAGTACACAGATGACTGCAAACTGGGAGCCATTATTGAATCCCCAAATGATTTGGATACTCTACAAATGGGCCTTACAGAAAAAGATGCTTGGTGCCAAAGCACTTGGACCACACCACAAAAGGAGGGGGTGTATCCATATTCATAAAGGATACCTCTCAAACTCCACACACAGCCTTCCTGAAGACACTGGAGAGGGTATAATGTATCTCCCAAACACCATCATATTGGGTGATCATAACCCGAATATAGGACTGGAAACATTACTCAAGCCCTAACTTTCTAGCCAAACAAAAAGACCATAGTGAAGAACTTCTCTAAAGCAAACTTCACACTACTCAAGAACTGTGGTGTGGTCCTTCAAGGCCTCTGAGCCAGTGGAAACCACAACCCAAACTCTGAAGCCCTTACAAATGCCTTCTATGAACACCTCAGGACTGCATGGATCAGGCAATCCCAAATAAAACCAAGACTCTTTCCACAAAGGGCATGATACAAAATCACTGAACCCACACACACATACAACATACTGGCAGACAGGTTCACTTCACCCACCCCCCCCCCAAAGGAGAGAGATACTATCCCAGCCAAGTGTAGCCTCCTGGACATCTCAAACCTTAAATCTCAGCACAGGACAGGTCAGTGCAATACAGAAGTACGTGCGGTAAAAGTGGCGACGGCAACTGTGGTCCCTGGTAGGCCCCTCCTGGTACGCCTAGCCTCATACAAGTCCGCAAAGCTAATGCTATGTCTGGGGGAGGCATATGAGGATCATAATAGGGATAGAGGAGAACAGATATAGGGACCCAGACCCAGTTCTTTTAGGAAGGGCTTTTGCTGGCAGTGAGATGAACTTTTGAGACTTCTGAAACAGTCACCAAGGCCATTGATGAGGAAAGGCAGTCCATACGCATAGCTTAAGGCTCAGCCTTAATACGTGATACGTGCAGGATATGCAGCAACTGTGGTCCCACTTAACCTGGTCCCAACTCCATAAACCCACAGACCCTGGTAATTTACCGCCCAACAGCTTAAAGTCTCTAGTGCAAGCTATGGAGGATGGATCATAATGGCTCATAAAAAAAAATATAGGGACTTGCAGACATTGGACCCGACTCAGTTTGGCTTTTGTCAAGGAAGATCATGCCTTTTTGAACTTGGTCGACTTCTTCGAAACAGTCACAAAGGGCCATTGATGAGGAAGGCAGTCCATACAGCCTACCCAGCTAATGTATGTAAACCATATGTCACATTGATGGGTAAACTGGCTTAAGGACAGAACCCACAGGGGTAGAGCTGGCTGGCGTCAGACTCCAAGCCGGGTCACAAAGTGTGTCCCACCCACAGGGCTCGGTGCTGGCCCCTGTTTGGCATCTACTTCTCAGAAGTACAGGCCAACATGGACACTGATCCTTCAGAAAGGGACTCACAGAAACAGATAGCTGGTGCCAGAGCCATGGCAATCCACTAAGCAACAGAAGAGGTTATCAGGACCTGGGGACCCAGGTTGACAGTGGCCTTTCTTTTGACACATGTATATCATCACCCGACAGCAATTGGAGAGAGACCCAAAAGTTCCTCACCAAATATGAAGAAAAGAGACTCCAGCTCCTCTCAGCTCTCGCGCGAGCGCCGCCTGCTCCATGACATGTGTGACGACATACAACATGTCCAACCAACGGAAATGGAATGGACATGCTCCAAAAATAAAAAATAAAACCACCACTAGAGCTAGCGACAGCGACTTAAACCTACCTAATATAAATAGGACACATGCTGGGGGAGAGATTTTATCCTCAGAGACTCCCTATGCTGTGGAATAGATGTCACTGCTGGACAGAGGCACAACAAACTAATGGGCACAGTATTTTTAGGCTTATAAATGCCTTAGGGCAGATAGCCTAGTATAAACCTATGAACCTATGAACCTATGAACCTAAAGCCATGGGCTCATGCTCAATGCCAAGAAATGTATAGTTATTCCCCTTTGGGAAAAAACATGTACCCATGAATTACCACATAGGTGGCAGTACACTAACCACCGAAAGTGTAATAAGAGACTTAGGGACACAGGTGGACAGTGGTCTCATCTTCGATAACCACATCACCACAACAGTCAGGAAATCCTTCTATGTGGCACACCTCATCACTAAGGGCTTTTCATCCAGGAATAAGGAGGTCATTGTCCCACTGTACTCATCCTTCTTTAGACCCATTATAGAATGCAATGCCCCATTTGGTTTGTACATCACAAGACATCTGCAACAACTGGAAAGGCTGCAGAAATACCTCACTAAAAGAATCACAGGCCTAAAGCAGATGCCCTACGCTGACCACCTTAAAAAACCCCAGCTATACTCTGTCACATATCATCTACTCAGGGGCAATCTCTGCTTAACATACAAGGCCATGTCAAACCCAGAGCTGTTGGACATGCTACACTTAAAGAAATCCCAGTCCTTCAGTGCCACACACTCCAGGGATCTAAACCTTGTCATCACAATAAACAAAATATGCTGGAGGGATAGGTTCTTGACCCAGAAACTCCCAGACTCTGGAATAGACTGCCCATACATGTCAAGCAGAGCACCTCTTTGGTACTCTTCAAAAGGAACCTTGACGATTGGATTGGAGAAAGGAAATTCACCCCGGTGATCATGTCAATCACCCTGCTAGACAGGGGTCCAGGGAAGTAAATAGTGTGGGAAGAAATAGCCAAGGAATTGTTATGGCTAGGCTTGTATAGGCCCTAGGGCCAATAGCCTAGTACCAACCTATGAACCTATGAGCATAATCTACTACCACTAGGATATATTTCTTTCTTGTGGAACTTGGGGTATTCAGAGGCTCCACAATATCCATAGCTACCCTCTGAAATGGCTCCTCAATCACAGGCAAAGGCACTAAAGGAGCTTTCACCTTGTCTTCTGCCTTGCCTACCTTTTGGCAGTGCTCACAGGTCCTGCAGTACCTTGTTACATCCCTGAAAATCCCAGGCCAATAAAAGTTTTGCATAATATGTCTCTTTGTATGCTTTATGCCCACATGACATGCAAAGGGAATATCATGGGCTATGCCTAGAAGTGTCAGATGGTAGGATCTGGGCACTGCCAACTGCTGTATTCTCTCACCCTCTAGCCCTCCCTCAGGGGTCCACTCTCTATACAGTAACCCTTTGTCCCAGTATACAAATGCCCCTTTTCCTTGAGAATCAAGCGCCTCACTGGCTGCCTTCCTCAAGCCTTGTAATGTAGGGCCTGAGAGTTGAGGCTGTCTCAACTCTCTCTTTGTAACCTTTCCCAGCTCCCCCTTCCACATGAAGTCTGGTATCCTCTGGCAGCAGTGCCTCACTGTTAGCCTGGGTACTACTACTCACCTCTGCCATTGCAGTCACTCTGTCCAAGGGAACATCAGTTCACCATCATCAGGGCTCACCTACCATCTCACTGCTACAGGGTAGCCCCCCCCTGAAGTAGCCACCTCACCATTCCTGGCTTCAAGTGTGCAGTCTGTCTGCGTCCCTCCCAGGCTACCAGACCCACATGCCTGTCTCCAACCCTGACTGTATATAACTGCATGTACACAAGGTGTTGCATTATCAGAATCATTCCCTGTCAAGACATCTGCAGGGATATCCTTAAACACACCTACTTGCTTGCGTCCTTTCCACCCTCCCAGTCAACGTGAAACCTAGCCAAAGGTATTTGGAATGGGGTCCATCCTGAAGGTCTGACTGAAGTAGACTGCCCAAGCAAGTAGTGTTTTTCTTTAACCATTGCAGGCTTCACAATGGTTATGTCAGAGGCTGTGTCTCTCTTAGCAATGGCCTGTTTTCCATCTACTAAGATAGGATATGACCTCTTGTGGTAGTTTGGTACCCTTGTTGTCTCCAGACAACTTACTGCTGGCATTCTGTCACTCCCACTTTATGGCTTTCCCACCTTTTGTTCCCCACCTTACCTCTGTGGCCATCTACATGCTACATGGCCCCACTGGTTGCATTTAAAACATTTAACCCTTGGTCCCAGCCATGTACCTGAACTAGTGGCTTCCCCTGGTACTGGCAGATTCTGTTGGGGAAGTTTAGGCTATCCACAATGGGTTCCCCAAGACCCATGTGCAGCACTGGGTATCCCTTTCTTATGCAGTGATGCCCTGCTTCCTAGGTATAGGCCTCCCTTTTTCCCCAACTCATCTGAAGTATTTCAGTCCCTATCTGCCAGCCAGATTCTCATGTCCTCAGGCAAAGTGCTAAGGGCTTGTTCCCTCAGCAAAAGGACTGCCAGCCCTACAAAAGTGGTGACTTGACAACCACTCACCCATTTATGAAAATAAGTGCTTAAATCAGCAATATATTCACACACACTTTCATCTGCCTTTATTGCATCTGTGCTCATGAAACTTTTCTATAAGCTTCAGGTGTTAACTTAAAACACTCTAATAAACAAATTTTAATTGTATTATAATTTAAGCAATCAGTATCAGACAATTTAGAAACAGAAGTTACAGCTTTAACATGGAGTAAGGGAGTTAGGAACCATACCCAGAGCCCTTGGTGAACATTATACTGTTTACCTACTCTTTCATACATAAGAATAAAACTAGCAAAATTATCACCCTCTGTAAATTGTGGAAGAAATGTACTGACCTTTATTGCTTCTGGGGTTCGGTTACTCCCTTCCCCATTACCTCCATGACCCTGGCGAAGAGTCAACATCTCCTTTTCATGTTGCTTCTGCCTCTCATTTTCTTCAGCCTTCAAACATCTCAATCTCTCATGTTCTTTGGCCTCTGGACATCTCAGTCTCTCTGCTGACTCTAATTCCATTTGTTTTTGTTTCTCCTTTTCTTCAGCCTCCAAATGCCACAGTCCCTCTGCTGATTCTATTTCCAAATGTTTGGCCTCCAGTTTATGTTTCTTTAACTCCAGGCAGATTTTGAAGTCCTCTGAGGTAAAGCTGAACTGTCCATTTTCTGAGAGTTGAACATCCCCAAGGCCAGTCTGGTTGTCTTTCTGGTTGCTGGTCTGTAATGCAGCTGTGACTAAGGCTGAAACAATTTCTGCTTTAGCCAGGTTGGTATGCACCAATCCTTTGTCTTGGCTGAGCCAACTGCCTCCTTGTCAGCTTGCCATACTCCTCTGCTAACATCCTTGCCCACTCTCCCTGACTAACTAAACTAACAAAAATAAATAAATAAATAAAACTATTGTGATATAGAACTTTGAATGTCCACTGTGTGGCTGCTTGAGAGTACAAACAACTTCTTTAGTGACCACTGTTTACAGGCTACAGGAGTTCAACATCCAATAACCAATAAATGTGACAACCCACCACTGGTCCAGTGGTCAAGGAGCCTCAATCCTCACCACTGTAAACAGTGGGGGACATACACTGTGAGGATGACAAGGTACACACACAGTATTACCAGGTGATGCTCTCTGCATCAACTGCAATTTCCCTTAAGAGCACACAGAGACCACAGTCAGTCTATAGCTGGTTTCTCCCTCTTTCTCCAGATCTTCAATAAGACCCCTCATTGGCACAGCTATAGAGTTGAGATCTCAGCTGAGTGGCTAAGCCAAGACCTCCAGCACCCTCCCTGTCCAGCCAGTGCTTCATGCCCTGCCCAACCTGTTGATACATACACTCTTTGAGGGTTAATTTATACACACACACACACACACACACACACACACACACACACACACACACACACACACACACACACACACCTGGGAAAGGCTGGTGGCCCTGGTTTACTAGCAATGCCCCCTTTTGCCCAGACTATAAGGTAGTTATCACTGCCACCAACCAGCTCCTTATCAGCTACTGTAAGGCCCCTAACAAAGTGTGTCCAATCCTACTGTGTAATGTTACTATTAATACAAATGGTAGTTTGACCAAGAGCAAGGCTATAAAGAGTGGCTCACAGTGCCACCAAATAAATATGCAAGAACTCCCAAAACTTAAATATCTCTAGACAGATCAGCCACAATGAAATGTTCAAATATATTTAATAATAAATAATAAAAGAGCAAGACAATACCAAATATATATTTACAGTGACATCAGAGTTCAAAGTCACAGGAAATATTTAAAACAACATTGCAGGACAGTCTCAAATAAATGAAGAAAAATATCTAAACTAAGCTTTGCTATATTCCTGACTATATCTAAGAGAGCTACTATTCCCTAGAAACTTACTTACAGAGCAAGGCAGATGTGGTGAATGTGTCTTCTCAAGTTGCTGTTGTCAGGTCAAAGACAGACTACAGAATGATTTGTCTTTGTCAAGGAGTTCTCAGATTAATATATCAAATATTACTGCTGGGCTAGCTTGCAGAATTACATAATTTCTTATCATCTGACCCCATGCCCAAAACAACCATTGATGGCAGCTGGTATCATTTAGCATCTACCTGTAAAAATACATAGACAAGGGCTTTTCCTCAGATCTTTGTCAAATGCTGGAAGCCATAAAACAATAAAACACTTCCAAGACAATACAGAAAGCCTCTCAGCACAGACTCTGTCTCTAGCCTACCCTATAAAGTAATTTAATTTCAGCTGTTTTTTCTAAACCTTACTGAGGTTACCTCCTGTATCCCAGTTTCCATTATTAAAATACATGCATTTAAACAGTTACAATAGTGCATGTACATTTCTGTTCTATTCCAGTAGGGCACACTGTGGATACATGTCAAGCACATTGCAAAAACCTTTTTCAACACACGTCTGTAGAAGCAAGTTTTATATACACATGACATGCAGTTCTAATACAGTTGTAACACAAGCATCTTATATGAATCATGTTGATATGCACAAATGACATATAATTGTTTACAAAATTTCAGGTAACTGGACTGGCAGTGTCTTCCTTTGTCATGTTCATATTATACAATTATTTTTCCATTTTTTTAACCAGTGGTGTGAACACTGACGTGCTATGTGTGTTGCTTAGTAGTTGCATGACTGGTTTAGTTGATTTTGCTGTTGTCATTTAATTTATCTGACTGTGATACTGGTCAGTGCATTCATCAACAATGAACAATATAGTTATTTCCAAAAATTAATTTGATGTCTGTTACATTTGGTGAATGAGTGACAAACATTTCAGTGAAAATGGTAAATTCCAAGGAAGACCAGGCCATACTTCTGGCTTAGCTCAATGAACCGATCTGTGGTAACTACATTAGAGAAAAAAAGCTCTACAAGATGTACTTTTTAATTTATGAGAATTAAACACTGAAATAAAAATCTGTCTTACACAATCTATTTTTGCAGAGCAGTATGACACGATGCCTCCCAAAAGGAATGGAAGTTAGTAGATATGTTAAAGTTAAATTTGTAATACAGGGAATTCCTTATACCATGAGTATAACATTAGTTTGCTAGTATAATTCAATTATTTCTTGTGAACAGCTAACTTTGGTGCAGTAACTCATTTGTACAATGGGATATGACATTGAGATTTAGGTATTCAATCATTTTAATCAGGCATATTACAAGGAAATAACATAATCATAATAATAGTAGTAATAGTAATCACAGTAATAACAATAATAATAATAATAATAATAATAATAATAATAATTAACTAGATAGGCCATCTGGACACAGGGTCCATTGTCACTGGCAATCCAGGAGAAATGTCTGGTTAGGTGACTTGCTCAAGATCACACAGTAGGCATACAAGGGCTGAGGGAATCAAACCAAGTAGCACAGCAACTACAGGTGACAGCCTTAACCTCCTGCACTAACATCTTTACAGAAAGCCTGAATGAGCACTTCTGATTGGTTGGATTGATTATTCTGCATCCCTGCATTATGCACAAAATATAATTAACCTGTAGGTAGCACACATCATGCTGTTTAACACATAAAAGAATACTGTGTGCTAAACTAAATGAAACACATCCTTTAAATTATATTAAAACACATGTTAAAAGGAAATGAGAAAAGCAGTGCACTAATAATGCTCAAAAATCTTGAAGCTTATGGTTGCAATCAACAAAAACAAGTGTTGGAAATAAAACTTATGAGATAATGTCAGTGTATTCCTAATACAAATTGCAGAATTTTGAGTGATACCTAAAATGCTTGGGAATTTTTGACAGCCTGTCTCACAGAATGCTCATCATATGAAGGCAAAGAAATGGACTGTATCTACATTTCTACAGAAAACATATTAACTATCAGTCATAACAATGAAACATCTAAAACACTGTGCATCTAGCCAAGGAAAAAGTTACTTCCATGGTGCTTCTATTATCTTTGAAGGCTAAAAGCTCCATTGCTGTCCTATTTAATTTAAAGATATCAGATTACTATGAGACATTTATTGGAGATGCCTTCAGGCACAGTGGTCACGGTACAGTTCTTCTATCTCTTTATACTGAATACTGGAAATCTTTATTGAGCAACCTTTAAGTGCTATCAACTCATTAAGTACTGAGCAATATGGCCTATTATATGACTAGCAATCTTTTACTTGACATTTTTCTATACTAAAAATACTAGATGTACACAGACTGATAACTTTATACCATTTTGTTTATAAGTCCAGAAGAAGGGAGTGATTAAAAGCAAGAATCAATGCAGACATAGCCTCACTCATCTCCTTTTCACATACATGCACTGATTAAGATTACTAGGCACTCACTAGAATAGAACATGGGCCAACATTCACTGTCTTCCAGACATATTTATACTTATGTGCTATCAGTTGGCTGCATGAACTGTCCCTGTTGACTGTTTCAAGAAAAGCATTCTGTTTTGCAAAACTGGTTTGTGAACAGCACAAGAGATACTGGTTTTCCATTTGCGAAACATAAAATGTCTTGTAGTTTGAAAAGGCAGCATAAATCACTGATGTTTTTATCTTTTTTTATCTTCTCAGGATTGTACTGCAGTGGCATTTGTTAATATAATATATGCATTAAATAAGATGGCCACATTAAGGCACTTCTGCTTTGTTTCAAAAAACAGTAGTACAGTAAAGTAATTCAACCTGTTTTACACAAATACAAATGTGCCTTGCAAAACTAAAATAATTGTTTAGCTTGTACAAATGACAACAGGATAATACATTTTCATCCACAGACAACCTTGGTACCCAACAATTATAGTCACTTTGTTGACTGTGCACAACTCAGATGTCTGAATATAATAAAATATAATAATGGCCACAGCAATTTATTTAACTCCTTATACACACACACACACACACACACATATATATATATATATATATATATATATATATATATATATATATATTTATATATATATATATATATATATATATATTTATATATATATATATATATATATATATATATATATATATATATATATATATACATGCCACTTTAGACTGTGTACACATTAGAAGTCTGCCTGTGATCAAATAAACAAATAAATACATAATGGTCATAGTAATATATTTCACTCTGTTGCTTTTATATACATACAGTGCATCCCATTTCATCCCTACACATCTTTATACACACACACACACACACACACACACACACACACACACACACACACACACACACACACACACACACACACACTATCAAAAATATGTATTATCATTTAAGCTACCAAGCAGTAGAGATTGTGAAGTTTTAGAAGAATTGTACTTAATAAAAACATTTCTCATATGGTCACAGTCTGATCCACAATCCACTTCAATTTCTTTCAGTTTTGATTCAGGTTACCTTAGGTATATTCACCTGCTACAGTCTGAACTAATAGGAAACTGCTCATTATTTCATCTATAAACCTAAGCAGTTCCCACTAGAATGTCATTTGTACACCCCCAAAATGGCAGGATGAACTGTAATGAGGCATAATTGCATTATTCCCCATGACAGTATATGCCTAAATACTCTAAATGCTATACTATTTTAAAAATATCTCAGCTGAGACAGATGACTTTTCTGAGAGAAATCAGAATTCTATGCATGCACTATTGAGGTATGAAATTCCACATCTTGAAACAGAAAAGTCAATTATTTTTAAGAAATAAATTTAAAAAATGATAAATAAATAAAAATGTATTTTATTTTAGATGAGCTGCAGCCCAGCAGTCAAGTACTATAAACTGCCCCTAACTGTAAATGGCAGTTTACCTGAATGCAACAATTGGCTTATACTTGAAGTGGCTAGAAAATATCCTTACAAAACAAGAGCACACAAAGAAAACCCCTCTTCTGCCTCAGAACCAAGCATGTGGCACCCTATCCCTGTTAGGAAGATGATGATAGGCCCAATCTCACACCTCCACTTCCTTCACATATTAAGTGGTGCTTTTATCATTGCACTTCACACACACACACACACACACACACACACACACACACACACACACACACACACACACACACACACAGATTTGTTAGTTCCCAGTCAGAAATGTATTGTGTAAGATAGTTCCCAGTCAGAAATGTATTGTGTAAGATCACTAAATTCTGTCAAAGTTATCAAAGGAATTTACCCTACAGATTAATAACTATTTGACATTTGTAATTTTATTGTTCTTAGCATCTGGTTTGACAAATTGTGAAATTACATATTATCTAAATGATTTAAAATGGTATAATTTAAATTTAAATAAAATGCTAGATTCTATTCAGTGTTCCTTTTATTTCTATAAATGTATTATTTCATAAACCTCCTCAAAATATACAATAAAAACTACAAAACAGTAAAAAAACCTGTACTGCTGAAATATTCACTTTCATGAACATGAGTCCACAATAAAAGCCTGGATAATCACTTATTTTGTGCTTTCATTTGTAAAACCAATGGATTTCCTCAAAATAACATTCAACTTTGATTTGATTTATATAAATATTGCATAACTTGATTAATCAATTAAGTAAATAAAAGCAGACAACTAAAATTATAAATATTTAATGAGACTGTACAGAATCAATAAAACATGAAACACTGTTGAACAACATTTCTATGCCTTTACATTTCCTTCCTTTAACACATGTGAAATTGATCTATGGTCATTTATACCTGGTGTGTTATTGACATACAGTTTCAATTCTATCTTAACCTTTTTTCCAAACAAAAAACTGAAATTTCTTGAAATTCCTACATAGCAGTGAATGCCTATACCTATGGCACTGTTATGATTCTTTTTTCTAACTGAAAATGTGTGTTCATATATTCACCATTGTAGTCTTCTCCATTATGTTTTTTCCTACATAAAATGCCACACGTGAAATGTATTTTCCTAAGTAAACTATTTCTTCATGATGCAGTTAAATTTTCCACTTGATAGGGTAATTGCCCACAGTTACATATTAGTCCTTCAAAAAAACCTACACTGGCTGCACCTCCCACATTTTTACATTTTGTTCTTCTTAATCAAAGTTCTGTTGTTAACTATTCCTGATTGAAAAACCCATTTAATGTTTTATATCACCTTTTAAAAATAAAGTGGAGTTCCTCCTCTATGCCTTTAGATATATCCAAATTTATAGTCAATCTTTTTCTAATTGTGTACTGTCTCTTTAAATATTTAGAACTTGGATCATTTGCTTCCATTTACTTAATTGATTAATCAAGTTAAACTATATTCATGGAATGCTATTCAAAGCTGAATATTATTCTGATGAATTCCATTGGCTTTACACATTTAAGTGCTCAATAAACAATTTTTCAAACTTTTATGGTGGAAATGTGCCTATTGGAGTGATTATTCCAGAAGAACAGTTTATTTTGTGTTTTTTTATATGTTTCATATTGTATGAATTGAACTGCGGTGACAGACCAGACTTAATTCTTGCAAACTGCCAGGTTTCAATGACAAATTGAGTTTAGCTTGTATTCTAAAATCTAAGGTTGCAAAGATGTAGTACCAGTTTCGTTCATTACGACGTTTTAAAGACTGAGTTTTTACAGTTATTTACAGTACATTTTTTGGTGATTTTATTTTATTTTGTTTGATGCATTCAGTTTGGAATCACGTTTGTTTGTTTTTTGGTCAAATCAAAGTGACAGAGGTTGCTCCAAGTATTGGAACACTGATATCATGTGGTCTTGTTTAAAAGTATTTTTATAGGTCTTTGATACATTTGTATTTGGTTCTGATGAAGCCTTGTGATTTAAAAGATGAAAGTGCTTAACCTAATAAAATGCTCAGTATTTTCTAGTTCTGTTGGCATTCCTCGAATTTAGAGAATGTTTAGGTTCATATTTATTTTGGTTTTTTTTATGCTCTTGGCTTATCTGCAGTTTTGTGTGGATAAATAACTATTTAAGTAGTTTGTCCTATTGCTCTGTATATCTCTCTATTCGTACATCATTTTGGTTTCACTTAAAATATCATGTCATCTTCTTTAGAATTTGTCACAGCATCAAATATATTATATGGCTAAGGCAACAAGCTCTGTCTCTCTGAGCTGATATCACAGATGAGTCTAGGGTATGGGTATGAATAACTGGAAAACTGGCACATGGGCGACCATGGTAGTGCAGCGGTTAGTGTTGCCACCTCACAGCAAGAGGTTCTCCGGTTCGATCCTCATCTGGGGTGCCTTCTGTGCGGAGTCTGCATGTCCTACCTGTGGCCATGTGGGTTTCCTCTGGGTGCTCAGGTTTCCTCCCACATCCAAAATACATGCTGTAGGTGGATTGGACACACTAAATTGGCCCTAGGCATGAGTGAGTGAGCGCATGCGTATGCGTGTGTGTCTTCTGTGGAAGGTTGGGTGCCGGGCTGGCAACTCGACACCATAAAGCTCCCCTGCCAATCATGAGCAGACGGTGATCCGCTGTGGTGACCCCAAACCGGGAAAAGTCGAAAGAAGAAGAAAGCAGACACACTGAGTGAGTAAAAAAGGGTACCTGCAATTAAGATATTTAGAGCCTTCCAAAATGAATAAGTCTGGCCACCATTTTAGGTTGAAACATGAAATGGGCCAAGGGATCTAAACTGGCCATCAAATAGCATCTCCCTTAAGATGTTCTGCAGGAGGAATATATATCTGACAGGTACATTTTGTAGTATTCAGTCAAATAAAAAAATCTCTCTGTCTCCCTCTCATTCTCTTATGAGTCACAGTTGACTCCTACAGTGACCTTGAGGACAGCCACCACTATCTGTGGAGTTGCAAGGAAAAGAGGGGAAACATTAGTAGGTTGCTGGGTCTTTCTTCCATATCCCACATGCATGCCCTCACACCAATAGACAATTTAGAGTCTCTGATCCTCCTAATACATGTCTTTGGAAGATGAGAGGAAACTGGAGCACTCCGAGAAAACCCATGTGAACATGGGGAGGCATGGAGACTCCAAACAAAATGCACCCTGGATGACAACAAAGCTGAACTGAAAAACCCCTGAGGAAAAACTCAAACTGAGATCTTTAGAAAAAGGTAGGAGCAAAATACAAAGGAAAAAAATGGGAACTGTGGGAACAATACATACAGGGGAGGAATGAGGTTATAAAGAAGGCAGGACTAAATGAGCTATGTAATGTTTGACTGAAAATGATTGGGTAGATTATAAGTGATGTATAATGTTTGCATCTGGGAGTGTGTCAGTATGGTTTGTGATGTAGAGTGCTTGCAACTAGGATTGTGTTGGTGTGGTTTGTTTTCATTTATATAGATGTATGATTGCTTATGTTGTAAGTTATGGTTTAATAAAGATGCTTCTTGTTTAAAAAAGGGAGCAGGAACTAAATAATTTATGTAATATTGCTTAGGTTATATAATATATAGCAATATATGTGAAGCATAATGTTTGTTAATTTCAACTTGTTAATACTGTTCGATTACTTTTGTATAAATATAAATGTGCCTATGTCACAAGTGATAATTCAATAAAATGAATTACAAAAATTAACATATTCAAATAGTCTAAGCATGATCTGTGAAAAAAGCATTCAGCCAATAATCACTTTCATTCAAGAATTAGCTTTAAAAATGTATTATGAATTGTTTGTGAAAAAAAGGTCTTCTGCAAAAAATCACTTTCATTTAAAAATTATCTTTAAAAATGTATCAGATTCATACAAAATTGATTTTATTCAAGAAAAAAACAACAAAATTTCAGAAAAATTAAGAACACTATATAGCAACAAGAAGATCAAATAAAAGACACTGGGAATTCACAAACACAAATATTAAAGAAAATTGCGGCGCAACAAGAAGTTGAAATAAAGGACATTGAAAATGTTCTTGCTTGTTCCTGGTTCTGTGACACAGAGAGATGGGGCCTTTACTCTGGCCCACTATCAACCAGCTTGGGTGCTGGAGAAACCAATATGTGAGGGCTGGCTGGGAAACAGCAACTTTGTCTGATCAACCACTCTGGGAAGGAAGGAGGGAGGGGGCTCTTTCAGAGATAAAGGACTCATCAGCAGTGATGCAATAGGTCACCACAGGTTATTCTTAAAGAGCCCTAATGGCACCAGTGGCAGTATGGGGATCAGGTGGAGGAATGCACTAGACCGCCAAGGCATAATAGGTGCTGCAAAGGCACCTCAACTATTACAGGGTTGGATGGAACCATGGGAGTGCAGACAGGATAGGGAGAATAGGGAGAAGTAAGAGAACTGTGGTGTGTGTGTGTGTGTGTGTGTGTGTGTGTGTGTGTGTGTGTGTGTGTGTGTGTGTGTGTGTGTGTGTGTGGGAGAGTTACTGGAGGAATGCCACTCTGTACATGAACAGCAGTTTACTCCCACAACTTGCAGGTCAGCAGTGATCTGCAATTCATGGTAATAAATGCAATTCAGACGTGCAAATCAGCTGAAAATGAGGCCTTACCTCATTGAGCCTAAGATGTCACTGAATCTCAGATAAGTACATTTTGGGTGAAGAGACTTTTTGCACAAACCGTACAGCTTTTGCTATGCCCTTTAATAAATTCTGGAATACATTTTTTTTTAATCTGAAGCAGATTATATTATCATCACCAAGAGTATTATATATAATTCAAATTACATCCTTCATAGTAAGTAAAGCTCATTATAAAAAATTAAATAAGATATTTACAGCATCTATTTGGTAAACAAGTAAATGTAGAATTGTCTTCAAACATCATATCAGATCATGGGAAATGATAGGCTAGGACTCCTAGATATTGCATCTTATACTCTGGCTTCTATTTTCAATGTTACAGACCACTGGAAATTAATAGAAAATGTATTTATTTATTAAAAATGTATACAAAAAGCATTTATTGCTTCCTGCATAATTGACCAAAATATTACTTGACCAGTAATATTGTTGAAAACGCAATTTAGAGACAGAGGTGATTGGCAACATGACTGTAATGTGTTAAAATAATTTTTGGCAAAATTTCAACTATTCAGTCAAACGTGGTCAGATAAATTTCAATTAACTAAATGTCCGTTTAATGCTCCAACTCCTTCTTGTATTAGTAAAGACCAATTATGTCTCATTTTATATATTTTAGCTGTTGCATAAAAAACAATAACTAAAATGAAAAAAAAACTATTATGCTTCTTTTTTCTGCATTTCTGAATATAATCACTACTGTGTACATACATTAAATTAATACTATTAAAATAAGATCTTAGTGGATATCTCTTGATTAAATATTTTGCCCTATACTGTCTTTATTGCTAGATAAATATAAAAATATTTCTTAATGTAACTTTTCCTTTCAGAACAATTTGAACTACACCCTAAGAAGAAGTTGTTTCACTGTTACTATGCTTTGTTCAAACGTGGAAATTTTTAAAGACCACAAATTTAGTTTTGTTGTTATTGATCATATTGAAAATGATGCAAGAGGTTTCACAATAGAAGAACATCTACATAAGTGTGAGTTAGAATGGCAGCTGAGACACAATGCAATTAATTTTCCTGGTTTGAATGACAATGTATCCATTAATTCTGTATTAAAACCAAAGTTTTTTTATGCTTTTTAATTTTCATTAACTTACATTATTTTATATAATTTTTATTGGATAATCCAACACATGTGATTTGTTTAGCATGGTATTTAAGCTCCATTCAGGATATGATGTATTAGTTCTGATGAAGTTCCTGTTTTTAATTGTTGGAACAAAAGCGCTTAACTCTTAATTCGTTAAAGTTCACTTTTTTTGGAGTTTCAGCATCTGGTGGTTGTTTTATTAGCACCACAGGTTTGGTTATTAGTTATTGTCTCTAGAACACCTAAGCTGTGCAATGTTTCACAGTACTGTCACTCTAAATCAGTAGGGAGAGGACACTAATTGCAACAGAAAAGTAATGCACTGTCATATTATGGAGACATTGCACTGTGGGAAGAATACATTGACACTGAAAAATGAAATCACATCAGTCTGGAAGTGCCCATATTAGTTTGGTGTAAAATACATCAGTACATACTATTAACCACTTAGAACAATGTAAGGGCAAAGAACACATAGAATAGCAAAACAATACCAAACATATGTTTTCTATTTCTGAGTTTAACTGTTCTTTAACTACTTAGGTGTCATGTATTGTGCCATTTCATGTTCCAGTGATTCCAAAATTGTACTCCAACAGCTGTAATTTTCCCATTACAAATTCTTTTCTACCACAATGTACATCTGACCCTTCATTGTGTTGTTTCTCCTTTTGGAAACTGCAGTATTGCTCCCTTTTCTTTTATCACCTCTTTTACTTCAGTTTGCATTTGGTCCACTGCAACACCCCCCTTACGTAAACCATGCATGTGCCCCCCCTTACTTATATCATGCATGTGATATTCCCCTTACATATATACCAAGTCACTGCCATTTAATTGGTGTGGATACTCATAGAACCTTAGGATGAGGAGTCCTGAAAGGCCTATAGTATGAGAATAACTGCTCTTATCACCAGAAAACTGATGAGAGACTGATCTTTGCCTGTGGTGATACACTCTGAACAGTCTTCACTTGGCAGTGCCCTCACCCAAGGGTAGATGCATCCATGCCAGTAGTCAATACAGGAGTGGGTGTTTGTATAGACTATTTAAAGCCAACATTTTAAATGTATCTGGCAAGACTTGGAAATCATGAGCTGTTGTGCCACTGGATCTGATAACTAGGACCACGGGACATTCAATATTCACTAAAGCAGTCTCTTATACAATCTGTCATAGGGTACCATGTGTACAATTGCTGGCATTAGTCACAGGTCTTTGAGACCTAGTAATGTTCTGACTATCTGAGACTGAATAATTTGAATTCCATATTTTTCTAATGGAAGGAAGGAAGGATCCTATCTGATGGAATACATGCTTTGTAAAACAGTGTCCAGAGTACTTCGACTAAATGTCAAAATTTGGGAGGGCTCCATTTGGGATTTTGCAGTACACAATGTAATTCACATATACTGGAAAGGAGATAGAAGAGATGCCTAAGCAGTGACTGATCTGTTCTGCTTGACCATGAACCAGTCTTCCAGGTAAGGAAACACCTTTAACACTCGCAGTCTGTGGTTCACTGTAACTGTGATCATGAATTTGGTGATCACATGGAGGCTGAGGTTTGATCAAAGCAAAGGATCTGGAACTGATAGTGACTAGCTTGCACCCATAACTGCAGAAACCTCCTGAATTTGATGGCAAGCTTTATATGTAGATAGTGTCCATAGGTCCAGTGGGCATATTTATTGTCCTAACAGGCAGGGAAGGATGTACTACATTATGAGCAAACAAAAGGTTGTTGAGGGATAAATTCATTTAGATTGCTACAAAAATGAATAGTTGTGTGGAAACTGATGCACCCAAAGGATAGTCACCGAAAGAAAAACAGGGCTTGCTCCTATATAAGTAAGTGGGATAGTAGACAGCACTGTTTTCTTCGTAAACCTTCCTTCTGGGAATGGTTCTTTATCTAATACCCATTTTTAGATGACGGTGTCTGGATGATCCAATGGTTCTTTATCTAATACCGTTTTTAAGTGGCAGTGTCTGGATGATCCAATGGTTCTTTATCTAACACCATTTTTAGGTGGCGGTATCTGGCTGATCCAATGGTTCTTTATCTCATACCATTTTTAGGTGGTGGTGTCTGGATGATTCAGTGGTTCTTTATCTAATACTATTTTTAGGTGGTGGTGTCTGGATGATCCAATGTTTCTTTATCTAATACCATTTTTAGGTGTCGGTGTCTGGATGATCCAATGGTTCTTTATCTAATACCATTTTTAGGTGGCGGTGTCTGGATGATCCAATGATTCTTTATCTAATGCCATTTTTAGGTGGCGGTGTCTGGATGATCCAGTGGTTCTTTATCTAATACCATTTTAGGTGGTGGTGTCTGGATGATCCAATGGTTCTTTATCTAATACCATTTTAGGTGGTGGTGTCTGGATGATCCAATGGTTCTTTATCTAATACCATTTTTAGGTGGCGGTGTCTGGATGATCCAATGATTCTTTATCTAACGCCATTTTTAGGTGGCGGTGTCTGGATGATCCAATGGTTCTTTATCTAATACCAGTTTAGGTGGCGGTGTCTGGATGATCCAATCGTTCTTTATCTAATAACATTTTAGATGGTGGTGTCTGGATGATCCAATGGTTCTTTATCTAATATCATTTTTAGGTGGTGGAGTCCGGATGAGCCAATGGTTCTTTATCTAATACCATTTTTAGATGGCGGTGCCTGGATGATCCAATGGTGCTTTATCTAATACCATTTTTAGATGGCGGTGTCTGGATGATCCAATGGTTCTTTATCTAATACCATTTTTAGGTGGTGGTGTCTGGATGATCCAATGGTTCTTTATCTAATACCATTATTAGGTGGCGGTGTCTGGATGATCCAATGGTTCTTTATCTAATACCATTTTTAGGTGGTGGTGTCTGGATGATCCAATGGGTCTTTATCTAATACCATTTTGAGGTGGTGGTGTCTGGATGATCCAATAGTTCTTTATCTAATACCATTTTTAGGTGGTGGTGTTTGGATGATCCAATGGTTCTTTATCCAATACCATTTTTAGGTGGCGTGTCTGGATGATCCAATGGTTCTTTATCTAATACCATTTTAGGTGGTGGTGTCTGGATGATCCAGTGGTTCTTTATCTAATACCATTTTTAATTGGCGGTGTCTGGATGATCCAATGGTTCTTTATCTAATATCATTTTTAGGTGGCGGTGTCTGGATGATCCAATGATTCTTTATTTAATGCCATTTTTAGGTGGAGGTGACTGGATGATCCAATGGTTCTTTATCTAATACCATTTTTAGGTGTTGGTGTCTGGATGATCCAATGGTTCTTTATCTAATACCATTTTTAAGTGGCGGTGTCTGGATGATCCAATGGTTCTTTATCTAATACCATTTTTAGGTGGCGGTGTCTGGATGATCCAATGGTTCTTTGTCTAATACCATTTTTAGGTGGAGGTGTCTGGATGATCCAATGGTTCTTTATCTAATACCAATTTTAAGTGGCGGTGTCTGGATGATCCACTGGCTCTTTATTTAATACCATTTTTAGGTGGCGGTGTTTAGATGATTCAATGGTTCCTTATCTAATGCCATTTTTAGGTGGCGGTGTCTGGATGATCCAGTGGTTCTTTATCTAATACCATTTTAGGTGGTGGTGTCTGGATGATCCAATGGTTCTTTATCTAATACCATTTTAGGTGGTGGTGTCTGGATGATCCAATGGTTCTTTATCTAATACCATTTTTAGGTGGCGGTGTCTGGATGATCCAATGATTCTTTATCTAACGCCATTTTTAGGTGGCGGTGTCTGGATGATCCAATGGTTCTTTATCTAATACCAGTTTAGGTGGCAGTGTCTGGATGATCCAATGGTTCTTTATCTAATAACATTTTAGATGGTGGTGTCTGGATGATCCAATGGTTCTTTATCTAATATCATTTTTAGGTGGTGGAGTCCGGATGAGCCAATGGTTCTTTATCTAATACCATTTTTAGATGGCGGTGCCTGGATGATCCAATGGTGCTTTATCTAATACCATTTTTAGATGGCGGTGTCTGGATGATCTAATGGTTCTTTATCTAATACCATTTTTAGGTGGTGGTGTCTGGATGATCCAATGGTTCTTTATCTAATACCATTATTAGGTGGCGGTGTCTGGATGATCCAATGGTTCTTTATCTAATACCATTTTTAGGTGGTGGTGTCTGGATGATCCAATGGTTCTTTATCTAATACCATTTTGAGGTGGTGGTGTCTGGATGATCCAATGGTTCTTTATCTAATACCATTTTTAGGTGTTGGTGTCTGGATGATCCAATGGTTCTTTATCTAATACCATTTTTAGGTGGCGGTGTCTGGATGATCCAATGGTTCTTTGTCTAATACCATTTTTAGGTGGAGGTGTCTGGATGATCCAATGGTTCTTTATCTAATACCAATTTTAAGTGGCGGTGTCTGGATGATCCACTGGCTCTTTATTTAATACCATTTTTAGGTGGCGGTGTTTAGTTGATTCAATGGTTCTTTATCTAATGCCATTTTTAGGTGGCGGTGTCTGGATGATCCAGTGGTTCTTTATCTAATACCATTAGGTGGTGGTGTCTGGATGATCCAATGGTTCTTTATCTAATACCATTTTTAGGTGGCGTTGTCTGGGTGATCCAATGGTTCTTTATTTAATACCATTTTTAGGTGGCGGTGTCTGGATGATCCAGTGGTTCTTTATCTAATATCATTTTAGGTGGTGGTGTCTGGATGATCCAATGGTTCTTTATCTAATACCATTTTTAGGTGTCAGTGTCTGGATGATCCAATGGTTCTTTATCTAATACCATTTTTAGATGGTGGTGTCTGGATGATCCAATTGTTCTTTATCTAATACCATTTTGAGGTGGTGGTGTCTGGATGATCCAATGGTTCTTTATCTAATACAATTTTTAGGTGGCGGTGTCTGGATGATCCAATGGTTCTTTATCTAATACCAGTTTAGGTGGCGGTGTCTGGATGATCCAATGGTTCTTTATCTAATAACATTTTAGATGGTGGTGTCTGGATGATCCAATGGTTCTTTATCTAATATCATTTTTAGGTAGCGGAGTCCGGATGAGCCAATGGTTCTTTATCTAATACCATTTTTAGATGGCGGTGCCTGGATGATCCAATGGTGCTTTATCTAATACCATTTTTAGATGGCGGTGTCTGGATGATCCAATGGTTCTTTATCTAACACCATTTTTAGGTGGTGGTGTCTGGATGATCCAATGGTTCTTTATCTAATACCATTATTAGGTGGCGGTGTCTGGATGATCCAATGGTTCTTTATCTAATACCATTTTTAGGTGGTGGTGTCTGGATGATCCAATGGTTCTTTATCTAATACCATTTTGAGGTGGTGGTGTCTGGATGATCCAATGGTTCTTTATCTAATACCATTTTTAGGTGGTGGTGTCTGGATGATCCAATGGTTCTTTATCCAATACCATTTTTAGGTGGCATTTCTGGATGATCCAATGGTTCTTTATCTAATACCATTTTAGGTGGTGGTGTCTGGATGATCCAGTGGTTCTTTATCTAATGCCATTTTTAAGTGGCGGTGTCTGGATGAGCCAATGGTTCTTTATCTAATGCCATTTTTAGGTGGAGGTGACTGGATGATCCAATGGTTCTTTATCTAATACCATTTTTAGGTGTTGGTGTCTGGATGATCCAATGGTTCTTTATCTAATACCATTTTTAGGTGGTGGTGTCTGGATGATCCAATGGTTCTTTATCTAATACCATTTTTAGGTGGCGGTGTCTGGATGATCCAATGGTTCTTTATCTAATACCATTTTTAGGTGGCGGTGTCTGGATGATCCAATGGTTCTTTGTCTAATACCATTTTTAGGTGGAGGTGTCTGGATGATCCAATGGTTCTTTATCTAATACCAATTTTAAGTGGCAGTGTCTGGATGATCCACTGGTTCTTTATTTAATACCATTTTTAGGTGGCGGTGTTTAGTTGATCCAATGGTTCTTTATCTAATACCATTTTTAGGTGGCGGTGTCTGGATGATCCAATGGTTCTTTATCTAATACCATTTTTGGTGGCGGTGTCTGGATGATCCAATGGTTCTTTATCTAATACTATTTTTAGGTGGCGGTGTTTGGATGATCCATACCTTTTTTCAGCACTGCGTTGCACTGCACTGTTGTAATGTGGGTACAGGATATTGATCTGCAGGTGACCCCAGCACTGGCAACAGCCATAGAAATAAAATAATTTCAAAAAGATATATTATCTATTTAGCTATATTCAGTACTATTTGAATAATACGGCACTGCATGAGTAAGGCATTGTCAATGAAAGGTTAACACACAGAGTTTATGCTATAACATCAAACTTTAAAATGATATTAGCGTGATTCAGTAGTCCACTCTGGTGAATATTTTATGTATTGTGGATGTTGCAAATCAGTTTCTAATTATGAGCAGTTAGGGGCATGGCCAGGATATTCAAATTTGTAGTCACGGCTGCTATACTGCTGTGACCCCACCAAGCCACACCCCGGTGCCATGCTGTTGTCTGCCCACCTCATTAAATACTGTTGTCCCCCAAATTATACAACCCTCCCCAGCACTCAGACTGTTGCTCCCAACCAAGTCGTACCAACATAACCATGCTACAGTCCCTTTACTCACCTATAGAATGAATGCCAGGAACCTAATCATTTAAATGATGAAAAAACAAAAAATACCTCTTCTGGCTGAGAAATCAGATAAAGCAGTTTCCCATTTATAATATGGTAGGCCTTTCCCCAGGAGTGTTTATGTATGAGTACCTTTTAATGCAGTGTGCCACAGCCCCCCACTCATCTAACACATGATAGCTCATGTGACCGGCTTTTAGTACCAGTGCTACCATGTGACAGCTCACAGTGCTGTGTCATAACAATCCTCTGTACAACATCAAGATAGCCAGTCACCTAGATGTCCTCTCACAACCCAAACCTACCCCAGGCAAAACCACACACTAGCACATTATCCAAGTACTCCTATCAGTAACCATCACAGACCTGTATCAGGCCAATGTCAGGTGCAAAACAAGCATATCAGACTCCAACAAGCATCCCCACAGTGTTCTCATGTTTTTCCCTGCACTTATCATCCCATTCAGCCAACTCAACGTCACTGTATACTGCTTAAAGAAATTCTCCAAAAAACTTGAGCTACCCATTATTTGCCTGTGGCAGGAGAAGTGTGCCCCATACTCACTTTGGCATAATTATACTGACTACAGGACTACTATCATGAGCAAATGAGTTATGTTGGTTCCTTCAAAATGAAAAACGTTAATATGCTGTACACTATTTCCTGTTAACCAATACTAACATGAAGTGAGCATTTGAGCCCATTCTTCCAACAATTCCCCAGCATACACTGTTTTCCTTAGCAACACACTTCCTCAGCAATTTCTAGGCAAACACTCAGCCACGCATTAAAAAAATCATTACTCCTCACAATGGAAAACGAAACCCTCATGAAAATCACTAGCACCAGATATAACAGGATGCATAGGAAGTTACCTGACTGGTACTCTAGTTGTGATTCATTGGTCATAGTTAGAACATAAACCAGTCTCATCAAGCAGCAAACTGTTCCTTTTCATTTAGAGGATACAGGTGATGCAAACAAACAACCCTAAACTATATCGTGTACAGATAGAATAAAATATGAACATTACACCCTAACACACACTTTGTCCATTTGTGTCACCTACCTTTATTTACACTGTTCTACCTACGCATATCAGGTGCACCTTGTTAACCTCCATTCACAATTCCCTTGTACTCAAACTATTACTTTTATAAGCATATCCCCCAACAGTTCTCTTCCACAGAGGTACACTCATCAGCCACCCAGAAAATTCCATTATTATGATGGTTATTATTATTATTATTATTATTAACAATGAAAAGCTATAAAATCCGTGCTGTCACTAAGAGCAGAGCATACGCTAAGAATGAAGGTACTAGCTGTTCTGGTTTTGGTTCACTAGAAATGGCAGAATTCTAAACTGCTCACAACAAACAGCTCTCTTTCCACTCATGGGGTAAAAATAATCTAGCCATCCTCTAGCAAACTGTGCTAACATATAGCAGATTGAAAATAAATCAATAGAAGAGGGCCAGTCTCTCGCTGATGTAACATTGGCTCCCTGTGATTTGTTCACAGTGACTAATGTTTTTGATATTCTGAACTAGTAAAAATGAGAAAAAGGAGGATGATGACAATGATGATGATGATGATGGTGCTAGCCTTAACACGGGTCTATGTTATCTAATCGAAGAGGCATTACAGCGAATGCCTCTTCATCGACCCTTAAAGAGTGAAGCAGCAATTACGCAGATGGCCAAATCAGAGATTTTTTTTCTTAGGGAAAAAAATCGCTTGGCCATCAATGTGAATTTGCTCCTTTCCCCACTGTAGTTAGGGTTACCATCTGTCCCACTTTGCGAGGGACAGTCCCTCTTTGGGCAGTTGTGTCCTGCAAAAAAATTGTAAAAATGGCAAATATCCTGAGATATTAGGGCAAAATTATCTCCTATATTTTATGTAACAGTTGCATAAAACAGTTATTTTGTATCTGAAACACCTAAATGTTATATGAAACAGAATAAACAACTAAAATGCTATAAGAATAAGCTTTTATTTAGGCAAAAAAAGTAAAGTTCTGTCCTTTGTACTGGCCATTGGTATGTTTTGGCCTGTAAAATCTGATGTTTGTATCATAATTGTCCCACTTTGGGTATTTAAAAAGGTGGCAACCCTAACTGTAGTGCAATCTCGGAGCTGGTATATTTAGTTGGGGGGTTGTTGGGGTGCCCCCCCCCCACTTTGAGCTGTTGTTAGTGATGTTTCCTTTCTGGCTGGATCAACGATTTTTTTTCCCTAGGAAAAAAAATCACTGATTTGGCCGTTCACGTTATGGCCGGTTCGCTCTTTAAGGGTCGATAAAGAGGCATTTGCTGTAGTACCTCGTCAGTTAGATAATATAGACCCCTTAACACACTGTTCATCTGTACCACACAACTAAACCTATTCATTTCTGCCTGTACATCATAGGCACACATTCTCCACCCCTATCACTCAAAGCAGAAGTAAAAATGATAACTTCTGGACAAACCAGATTGGTAAATATCCAGTTGCTACAGGAATTAGGTCAGAAAAATGGTATAATGCAGTCAATCTTTGATTACTGAAATAAGCAGCCCCATTCCAAAAATAGAGAAAATGTGCAGCCAGAGAAAAGGGTGCATTAAATAGGAATGTAGTCATCTGCAGCTGGACTATCAAGCTCAGAAAAACCCTTCTTAGCTACATAGTATCACTTTAAATAGTTTGATTCTCTCCTTTTGGTTCACTGATAACATTAAAAACCTAAAACATTTGTAGTAAAACAGCAGCTCCCCTGTAGCAGGAAGAGTATAAAAAAGTGGACAAAGAATAGTATAAGCAGGATTATAGCCACGTTACAGATGTGTCACAAGCACAGCAAGTGTGAAGCATCCAACAGATGCCCACAATATAACCATTATACCTCAGTTTGAGCAAGTAACTACAGGGATAACACTGCCCATCATTGCTACATTATACACATACAATCATCAGAGAACTACTCTGTTTGCATTTCACTGTAATGCATAATCAGCAGGATAACAAAGTTATACAATGACTGTTGCACAGACTAAAATCTTCAGTATCCAGTCATTATCTGTCTATATCCTCCTGCAAGTGCACAATCCTGTTATGACTCATGCAGTTTCAGAGACAGGTATTTATACTCCTCAAGGCATGGAATATTCTCTCTCTCTCTACAGATGGAATAATGACTGGCATTGTGGCTGAAATAATTACTGTAATGCTTATACTGAGATAGAAATGTGGGCTTAACCACTTCAGCATGTCCATAGTTGTGGTATGTAGCTGGTATACAGTACCATGTTCCAGTTTGGTGTCCATCTCTGAAGTCCATGTTATAGTCAGTAGTGATTCTCATAGAATTCAATGATTTTGCCATCATTCTGAAAAATGTGGCATTCAAAGGGCACCAAATTTTGTGTCAGGAAGCACCAATAGCACTGCATAAGCATTTTAAGTAGTTTTCAATCACCGTGTTGAGATCACATGGCATTTTACCCAAAGTATCATTCTTATCTCCTGCTCATATCTGGAGCATTTCTCCCCGGGCCTCCACTGAAAACAGGCTCTGTGGAACCTAGTTGGACTTTCCCAGTCAACAAATGATAAATAAATAAATAAATAAATAAAAATAAAATAAAATTATTAAAAATGTTCTATATTATAAAGTACATGCTGCAAATTATTCATCAAAAATATTAAAAGCATAATACAACTTATATCCGTAATTTCCTTTCAAGTGCAAATTTCACCTCAGTTTTAAAGTTGATTTTAAATATAATTCATCAGTCAAACCCCTTACCCTTGTAGGCATCCAGCCACACCTGCCATTTGCATTCCACCTCAGCAGTACTTTATTAAAGTCACCAAACCATCTATTCCTAATCAAATGTTCAGATACTTGGAAATAAACATTTTCTCTTTGACTACATATAACAAAATGTTTTATCAATACATCATTTATGTTTCATTTTTCAATAGCTGTGATGTGCTCCTTTATAAAACACATAATATTCTTTCAGTCCTTCAAATATAAAAACAATTACAATCACTTTTCAGTAGAAGTACTTCATGTATTTTTTAACAATTAGCTCTACCCTATAAAAACATTCCTATAACCCTGTCTCATGGTTTACAAAGATATTGGTTTTATTTACAAACTCACAAGCTGTACAATTCCCAGATTCAAATGTATCTCTGTCTTCAGAACTATAAGTTTTCACTGATCTGTTCTTATTCAAACTTTCTTTCAGATTTGAGGCAGTCCTATAAGTGAGCAATGTTCTTTTTTGTAATATAATCACTATCTTTCAATTACTTTATATAACACCAGTTCTTCATAATGTATCACTTCTTTACTAATTGCATTATATGTACCAAGTATCAAAATGAGCTACTCTTTCTTTTCTACTTTTCGTACAGGTACAGTCTACTTTTTCAACATTTAAATGTTGTTTTTCTGTCCATCCTCATTATTAATGATAGAATGCGTATCCTCTAATAAGTACTCATAGTTCCATTGCAACAGTCTTTGACATTCTTCTCCCTTATATTCGGTCGCTAACTGTTCATCATTAGTGTTCCTAATAACTCTAAGGACAGTAAAATAGCACTTTACATGTAACACATAGCAGCTCAAACACAACACCATTTTGTTTTCATTCACAAGTTTCCTATATAATATATTTTGTTCTCTGTTCTTTTTACATGTATAAAATAATTCTTGTTCTAAAAGAAATCATTCTTTTAAGTCATATCCACGGTCAGTGGTAAGTGCTCTATAGCATTTTTTCAAAATTCAAAAATATTCTCTTTTGAGCAAATTTTGGTATCAATAATAAAAACAAATCTCATCAGTAAAGTAGAAAAAATATTCCATGTATTATATGTATTTCTGGATTTTAAAGTACATGGTGTGTCCATGTAAACCAGATAACTACAGTCACATAGTTACACCACATGTACGGTATGACACTACATCAAGTAAGTCCTACAGTCACATTCTTATACATGAGTTTTAAAATAAACTCACACAAAGTAATTCATATACCAATACATTTTTGACTAAAATGAAGGTATGCATATAACCACTTCACCCCAGAAAAAACTATCTCATGACTAGTGCTGATATATAGAGATGTTATATCAACAGTTAGAAGCATATTCTCCCTTGTATCTTTGATCTTTGATAAAACTGTCTGCTTAAACAAAGATTTTAAAACAAACTCTAGCAATATTGATGCAACTACTATAATAAGATGCATACATATATACAATAATTGTTCTAAAAGGTGACTGTATATCTTTATGGGCTTGAGGAAATCCACAAAGTGCAACATTTTAAAATGCTTATAAAAAAAGAAGTCACATAGTAATCCTTATGGGACCCCTTCAATATAACAATCCAGTAGCACTCTATTATACTTATCATTTATACTACCTACAGTCTCATCGGTTATAGAAACACACATCAGTATTTGACATTCCTACTGATAATGCTCAAACCATTTTATCTCCCTCTTTTTTATATATAAATTGTCATAATGAGTTTATTTAGGTAGATCTAATCTATAAATTTCATCCTTAAACATCTCAAAGGAAAACTTAATAGTGAGATGGCACACTGGAATAAAACTGCATTCTAAGGTATAGTTCTTTTTATAACTAAACCTACTTACTTTTTCTGACAGCCATACCTTAACGTTTAAATTTCTAATATATACTGACAAATCCAGCAATAGATTTCCCTACATCAATAGTTGGCTTAGATAGAAAGTTTATCCCCTTATCAAATATTTAATCTCATCTGCACATAATTCACGATCAGACAAATGTAAAACTTATTCACATACTTGTATTTTTACTGAAATCTTTCATTTACTCACTGTTTTCACTTCCCTCAAACTTCTTTATAGGAAATATTTCTTGTTCCCTCAACCACCATCATAATAACATTTTATTTTATTGCTAATGTGTACAGTTTCAGAAACATATTACTATTATTTAAATTATTTTGCAGCCCTGATGTTGAAGGCATTACTTCCTTCACAACTAACTCTATCTGTCAGATCACACATAGGTAGATATCATCTGTGTACAACTCTAATGTCTATGATGAACATGAAAGAAATAATGACCATAATATTGTATTTTAACCTATTGCTCTCAGACACATACAATGTTCCCAACAAGAGATATCAGTGACCATTCAACAGTGATCAAGAAACTGTCATTTTACATTTAGCATGCTTCACTTTGCCCACAGAAGACAGATATCTACTGTGTTCACTGCTGATATTTCACTGCAATGAAACTGAACAAAAGTATCACAGTAATTATTGGAAACTATTGCTCTCAGACACATACACTGCTCCCAACAAGCCATATCAATGATTAATTGTCCTGTATTTTTACAAACAGTATGCTTCCCTACCCACACACTAGAAGACTGACATCTATGTACGTTTAATGAATGTGAAAGAAGTCAGTATTACAGCAGTGTATTTCAAATTGTTACTCTCAGACATTTACACTGCCTGTCCTCAGTGAGTAACATTAATGCCTGTTAATTTTTAAGATGTCACAATTAAAAGTAGAAATTACCAATGTTTCTTTTCAGTTTTTTTTTTACTTTAACTGGGACCATTTATTTCAAATGATTATTTTCACTCTAGAAAATAAATTCAGAGACATGGTGATGTGGTGTACTGTGGGAAATAGGAGAAGAAAAGGCAGCCTGAGTAATTTATATCTGCTAAACACTCATAACATCTGTGGTATAAGTTCTAGAGCTTAGGAATAGTGGATCCCTTCTTATCAAAGTTAGGATGTTTTCAGACAGTCTAAATGAATAGTTTAGGGCTAGAGAATAATTAATTTTAATTCTAATATTATCCTGGTCTCTTACAACTTCTACTTCTCACTAGAACAAAGCCTCATGATGCCATAAACTCAGTAACATAAGGAAGCAGGATCTGATGTGGATCAAATATTGAAAACTGATATTGAGGAATATGAATAATTGACTTAGACTATTTTACATTTAATTATCATTAGCCTGGCCACTGAATATGTTTAACAATAATAGAAAACATGTGAGTCAGTGCTTGTTTATGAAGAAAAATGGAGTAAGCAGTATGCATTATTGAGCAATCAACTTTCTTTGCTGTTTATAGAAACTCATGAATAGGTGGCAATTAGTCTGGTAGAAAGGATTAGACATGACAAGGCTAACTTTATGGATATTTTTCAACATGCTTAAAAGTATTTAAAGCCATGCTAACTTCCAACTGTTTTTATGATCTCATTCACTGATGCTGTGAATTCTGAGGTATATGTGAATGTAGTCTACTTGGATTTCTCTAAGGCTTTTGTCACAAATTATCATGAAATTCTTGTGCATAAGCTCTTGCAGAAGCAGCTAAATCTGTGTATTGTGAGACAGAGGATGGCTGGCTGATGGCCAGAGTTTGGCATATTGAAACAGGATGTGTACAAAAAGTAACTGGTCTGGCATGTGAAATGGTAAACCGTAGGGTTTTTGCAAGGTCCTCATCTCTTCCTTTTAAACAAAAGAGGTAAAACTTCCCTGTGAATCAATCCTGGCTAAATATTCAAATGACAAGGTTGGGATGTATTATTTTATTAAAAGAAGATCAGACATCATACCTCATTTCAAAACTTATTACACTAGGTAAAAAAGTTATCCTGATACCCTAATGTTTTCCACATGCACTAATAATATAATAACTTTAATGTGTGGGTAGGTTAAACGGTTCCCTATTATGTATTCAAAGACGCACAACTACGAGTGCATCTTTATCGAACTTGAAAGCACGAAAAATCAAAACAGCGAAATGGCATATAAGCGATTTCTTTCCTGGGAAAGAAATCACTTGACCGCCTCCGTCACTTTGCCGTTTTCCCCACTGTAGTTTGATCTCGGAGTTGGTATATTTAGTTGGGGAGGTGGGGGGCACTTTGTTTTGTCTGTAGTGATCTGTTTTTTTTTTTTTTAAATTGGGCAAGTGATTTCTTTTCCAGGGAAAGAAATCGTTTATATGCCCTTTCGCTGTTTTGATTTTTTGTGCTTTCAAGTTTGATTAAGATGCATTTGAAGGTTTGTGTCTTCAAATATATAATAGGGATCTGGTTAAACATGGCCAAATTATGCAATTAAATGGATGTAGGATAAAATAAAGTATAACCTTTGGGGATTTAGCGGGTAGGGTGGATAAAATGCAACCTTTTCACATAATATACGTCACGTTTGTAGAGAATCTTCTCTCACTTTGAAACAGATGTTTAGGTACATAACATCCATGAAACGTGATATCTTTCTTCCATTGTTTAGCTAATTCATCTGCTGGAGGCTGAAATGTGGTTTTCTTTTGTGGGACTTTTTAAGAGGAAGGATATGAAATGAACTGAGAACATACAGAGACCTTTCTTTAAGAGCATACAAGAAATTGAGAAAGTTGCATATGTAGTCTATGATATGTAGGAGATTTAGGAGCAACATGTTTTAAGTCTACAAAACAATTCACCATGACCTTGTTCTAAACTTGTGTTGAAAAGATAGATAGGCTTTAAGAACTTGAAAGGGTTCACTATGAAACTTAAAAAGCAGCCATGCTGTAGCAAATTGAAAGAATGGTTAAGCACTGGAATAAATTTTCTCAGGCCACAAAATTCACTGCTACCCTGGCCACACTTAATTTAAACAGTAGAATGTATCTCCTCAAGATTGTTACAATGAGGGTGTGTCTGAAGCTGTTTAAACTTTGTCTACATTTACAAGTACCAAATTATTTTCAAAATACTTGCCTTTCAATTAGTGTTTTGCAGGTACTGTCTTCCCAGTTTGTAACATTTGACGTCCTAGAACATTCAGAATATGAGATAATCCAATGCTTCTTGAAAGCAGAAACCTGAAATGTGTCACTGCTGCATTAGATTACAATAAACCTACTACAGTATCAGTTAAAATGAGTGCAGAAGTTTTTTAAATCTTCAGATAGACATGATGCAGACTCGCCCTCCTACATTCTTTGAGCATGGTAAATGAAGAAGATGTATACTAGGAATTTTTCTGATCAGAAGGGTTTAGGTGGTCAACATGTGAATCTTGATTTTGCTGTCTTGATAAAAGTAATGGCTGAACATTCCCATTGGGAATATGAACAGCAATCAAAAGAGAGATAATTGCATTTGAAATTAACCAATTCTTTTCCCAGTGAGCCTGCTTCACCACATCCTCTAAATGAAGAAGCATTCTGACAGTCTGAAAGACCATTTTTAGGATACTGATCTCACTCTTAAAGGATTTCCCAGACTAGGAATAAAACCTGAGGAACCTTTGATAGGTTTAAGCACATCAGTCCAGATGGGAGTATATGGCTGCAACTGCAGCGAACTGTGATATGAAGGACACACTTAATTCAGTACCTCTGATAAAGACATGAAACATTTAATAAACTACCAAAGAAAATGCATAACAAAAGTCCTATAAGGCTATAAACTGTAAACCTTCTTTTATTCATAACAGAATAATGTAATTCAGCACACAGCTGTCTTCTTAGACACATTACTATTAGAGGAGAAAACAGAACAGCTATTACAGAATGGTTATTGATCTGTTAAATTCAGCTCCTTAGATGCTTTCTCACTGTCAAGGTTCATTATTATGTTGTCTGCTTCAATTTTAACTAAAAACTTTAATGTAACAGCTCAAACCTTTTTCTGAAAGTGTGATTACAAAGATGGGGAACTTCCAAATTCAGAAATGATTACTACTTCTGGAGGCAGCTAATGCACTAGTTAATGAAACAGAGAAAAAAGGAAAAGAAATGAGATTTTGTCGAGATTTGTATATGTCTTGCCTTGGCCTCTACCCTGTGGGGGTAAGGCAAAAGGCTTCTCTTTAGTAAATCAGTTCAGGGACAGACATCTCTTTCAGGCCCTGGCTAGAAGGGCATAATTACAGGTCATTGTAGCATTGGTTGACAAGTGGTTTTAATTTGTATATTTAACATTACAGTGAGTTTCATTACAATGTGTAGTATTGTGTGAGACAGCAGAATGGTAACCATAAAGACATTGCAGGGAAAAATGGAACTCAGAACAACTATGCAACCACCATCAAACTCCCCCAGCGAACCACAACAGCTGTAAGACAGTAAAAGGCAGCCAAAAAAACATTTGCAGTAATAAACTGTGCTGAATGTAAAAACACACAAAGAAACCAGAACCAGGTCCATTAATATAAAATCTTTTAATTGATCTAAACACTTAAATCCTTTAATTTTTAGCGACATGTCACTTTAAAAGCTGGAATAATTTTCTTGATGAATGCTGTTTTTTTATTGGATATTGTTTTGTATATAATAACTTGCAATTTAAGTGTTTTACTATCTCTGATGAAGTCTTTAGACAAGGACAAAAGCACTTAGATTGATTAAAAGATTTTATATTAGTGGACCTGGTTCTGGTTCCTTTGTGTATTTTACACTCAGCAAACAGTTTCTTCCTGTGAATGGTTTTATGGCTGCCTTTTATCATCTTACAGCTGTCTTGGTTCACTGAAGGAGTTTGGTGGTGTTTGTGTTGCTGAGACAGCAGAGTAATTTTTGAGGATTTTTCCTCTTTTCTCCATTTTGGTGCAGATGGAGAGTTGGTATATATAGAACTGTTGGGGATCCCTTGTGGGAGTTGTACACTTGCAAAAAATAAGTTTTTTTGCAATTTTAAAATTTTCAACTAACTACTTTTCGATATTCACTTCTACGAAACTGCTGATTCAAAAGAGTGAGTTTTAATCACTTGTAAGTAAACCATCTGGATGATGTATAACCTGTGGGGGGGTCAGATCTTCTGGCAGTAGAAGAGGGATTCCAGAACCTGGAGGTTTACAGTGTCCAAAGTAAGCTTCTTAGATAAGGAATCCAATAATAAGTGATATTTTGAGCCACCCCGTTTAGTCAGACTGGAGGAACTCCCATACCTTCTCTTCTCCTTATGCTCCTCTGTCGTTAATTCTTTTCTTTTGTCAGCTGATTTTGCTTCCAGTGAAAGTAATTCTGGCAACAGAAGACAGGATAGCAAGGTGTCAATCTAAATGAGCTGGTTTTCCCTTGGATGTATGGGTAGTCTGACTTCAAATCAGTGTGCACGTGGATTTTACAGAGGGGTCCAGGTCCATGGAACTCAAGACAGAACCTCTTTTTGAAGTCAGTGGTAAGGAAGGGCTCATCCAGAAGGATCCTTCTTACTTCATAGAAACAGATTATTAGTCCATAGTCTTTCTCTTACACAAGAAAGAAGAACAGGATTTCTATTTTAAACAGTTCTACTGAGGTGAAGAAGTTCAGAATGGTTATTGTGTAATCCTCCTGATCCCATTGCAGCCCTGGAGGGTAACTTATGAATTGATGGAAAGTTATGGCACATTCCAGAATTCAAGGCCTATAGTAGATGTCACCAGTTTCAGGGTAGGATTCAACACTTCCACTTCAGGGCATCCCCTTTGGCTTGGTAACTGTTCCCATGGTTCAAAACTTCTATTTCAGGGTATCCCCTTTGGCCTGGTGACTGCTCCCATGGTACTCACCAACTGTCTCTTCCCATCAGTAATGGCACTTTAGCTGGCACACATGTACTTGTTTTCATTTCTGGATTACTGTTTACTGGGAGCTAGGTCACTGGTGCAGTTCCAGGAATGTCAGATGGTGGTGATTCCCTTTCTGGATTTCTTGGATTTCCCATCAATGCAAACATGACAGAAACTGACAGAACTGCTGGATTCAGAAAAGGTTATGATGTTTGTTAGCAAAGACACAGCATGACTGAGTGCTTTCAATCAGTTGCTGCCCACAGAAAGACTGGCTGCTAGGAATGCACTAAGGATTTTAGGTCATATGCCTTTGAGTGTTCTGCTGGCCCAAAATTGTATGCTGTGCATGAAGAAGATCCAGCTTTATCACAGGGGTCTGTAGATTCATAATGTAGTGCTATTGAATAGGACTTCCCCTTCTTTCCTTCTTTCTCAATCAAGGTAATTCAGTGGTGCATCTTGGCAGTGTAGGACAACACAGACCTACTGGTTAAGGAGTCAATGTTAATTGTAATTCATGTGCAGAGACACATCAAATGCGAGTGAGGGCTCATTTGCAGCCCATTTTAGATGAGATGTTAGTTAAACATCAGTTTGAAGGAATTTAAGCAGTCACAGCTAGTTAGTTAGTAATTTACACAGCAGTCTTTCAAATGATCCCATGCAATATCAGACTATACAAATTGGAAGATGCAAAGTCATAAAAGCAGAAATTAAAACAATATGGGATAAAGACACCCAGATAGCTCCAATAGTAGTTGGTGCAACAGGGCTAATAAAAAAAGAAATGTCAAGCATACTTTATATTAATGATACATATAACTCTATATAATAATAATAATAATAATAATAATAATACACAGTCCTTTTTCATGGGTATCTTGGGAGGATTGTCTGGTTAAGTGATATGCTGAAAGTAACAGAGTAGGCAAATGAGGACATCAAATTCTGTACCACAGAAACTACAACTCACAGCCTTAATGCTCCGTGACAACTGCAAAACAATATGAAGACTATCCATCTAAACTACAGAAGGAAGCCATTCTGGTTACATTGCTGGTACTGAGAAGAGCACTCTTGGCAAATATCAATGTCTGAAACAATAGTAATTCCATGATCTTTAATTGTACCATGACTCAAGAATGGGACTCACTTCTGTCACATTATTAGAAAGCCAAAACATTTGGAGAAATTTAAAAAGGGAATCACTTGTTTATACCAACTGTGCAGGATGACAGTGAGTTTTTCAGATTGCATGCTTGGTCTAGGAATATGTTTAGTGTCATTTCATCTAGGAAATGAGAATAATTTTCTAGTGATAGGTTTAAACAGTCACAATCATGGATGGATAAATGCAAGCATAATTAAACTGAGAGGACATCTCCTTATCATTTTTGATGTTTAACATAGTGCTCAAAGTTTTCAAAAACCCACCCTTGGTCAGTGGAGCCAGCAGCATGCATTCCTTCACATTCCTTTAAATTACTAATGTTCTGGCAAAGACATGAGAGGAAGAGGGGTTTGGTCTTGGTTGCTGCAAGGTGCAGACCAATAAAACATTGGTTCTCCCTTCTAGTAGTACCTGCCAAGATATTTTTAACCCTATCCATCGCAGATGTTTTGCTCTTGGAATATCAGGGCAGGATACTGTATCCAATGCTTTTCAGTATGCATTTGGAAATATAATCACTGAGATTTTGGTCACTGAGATTTTAGTAGCACAAACCGCTCACTACAGAGGGGTTGGAGATTTTAACATCACCAAAGAGTAGTACAGTGATTTTCAGTCTACATTTGATAGCTTGGCTGCTGAGACTTTAGTATCCTAAAGATATTATTCTTTACTGAAGTGGATTCAATTTTGCAGAAGGCTACAAAGCCTAACATCAGGCTGCCATGTGTCTGATTGAATGTTTGTTATAACGGTGGCAGGATTTAGCCTAAACATCTATTAAGGTTTGAGCTTTATACTGTTGTCTTGTTTACCATAGAAACTGCCTATTTCTTTTCATTAAAGAATTAATTTGTTTCTGAAATGGGATTTATATTTCAAACCCTTAGGAGGCTGGAGTGGAATGCTAGTTTTGTAGCAATGCCATTGACTATATCCTTATATCTTCTAACTGGTGAAACTGGCTATAAGATTTTGTCCTGAATGTCTTGAATGACAGTCATTGTACTAGTTACTCATTATGTCAGGAGTATCTCAGAGTTGGAAGCATTACTATGTTCTGCCCATTATGCAGTGTTTCAGAAGGAGTGGGTTTCCTCAGTTACTTCTCTGTCCATCAATCCTAATGTTATGCTGGAGACTGCAGTGAGCAAGAACATTCAGCTTACCCATTCAGGGATCAAACTTTAGAATGTGAAGGAGTAACTGATCTATGTTATGCATCCTAAGAGACAGCTTAAGGTTTGCTAACAGATCAAATGAGTTTCAGTAGGGGGAGCTGCTGCTTGATTCATTTGCAGTGAGCACACTTGGGGTTCTGGTATGAAAATAACTCGTGTTGAAATAGGTAACAACGTTGTAATGATTTTGTTATGACAAGACAATGTACAGCTGCAGGGCCTGATTATAGCTTGATCTGTTTTGAGAAGCAGTTACTTCTGCAGTGTTTTTCAGATGGATATTAACTTGAGAGATTTACAAGGCATGCACATGGCCTTTAATCCTCATGTATACAAAATATTACAAACTGGACTTTCAGTCTACAGCCATGGGAGATTTCATCAAGACAGTCCTTCAAGGCATATTAGATGGTACCTCCTCCCAAGTGTAGCTGTATGGCTCACTATTTTACTCAAAGGTTATGACTTGGATAGGCAAGAATGCAGGAAGCAGTATTGTACAGCTATGTTCAGAAGAAATTCAGCCTCCATTCCTGTCTAGCCAAAGGTCACCAGCCACCACCATTGTATGTTGATCCATGCTGTTTGTATTTGTTTCATCTTGTTTCTTGCATTTTTAGTGCAAAGTTAAGTTTTGCTTGGTTGAACATCTTAGGTGGTTTAGATTCCTCTGATCGTGTGCAGGATCTAGTGAAAGAAAAGGTTGTAATTACAGGTTGTCATTGTAGGTGATGGAGCTTGGCTGTAATGCATACCAGTGGTGTGAGAGTCTGATTGTTAATCGTAGATGGTTCCTGAAAATAGCAATGTTTTCCAAGATAATTACATGGGGGGTGTGACAATGGAGATTGATCTTGCTGAAATGTTGCTTGAGAAGACTACAATGGAGGTCTGCAGAACTAGGTTATGGGTCAAGAGGTCCAGGATCACTAGCTATAAAATCCAACAATTTAGTCCCTTGCATTAGTCTTTGTGGTAGTAGCCTGGGTGCACATATGACTCAGGAAGCCCAGGCTGCTGTTGGGGATGCACTCATTACTATATAAGCTTTAAGTCAGAGCAGAGCCATCTGCTGGTAACATGGCCCAAATATTTTGATCTGAAGAGTCGGGGGATTGTTACTGTGAGTTACTCATAAAATGGTACTTTTTAATAAAAAATATTTAAATGTGTGCTGTGCTGTATTCTGGTCTATGTAAGAAAGATTAGTGAAATAGCACTGAGCCTCATTACCATCTCTGATAATACAGAAGAAGGTAATTTTACCTGAAATGTAGAAACAATAAAATTTGCAAAAAAAATCTGCTAGGCTTTTTACTTCTTTTTCATTTCAAGATGTTATAAAGTAATTCTTTCTACCAAAAGTATGAAATATAGTAATATAACCTGAGACAATTAGTAGCTTGCATAAACAGTACATATCCTAGTCTTCATAAATTGGATTTAACTAATACATGTATTTCTGTATACCACACTTGCCCCAAAAGCAATACAGTTTATAAATGTAGTATCACAAGAGCATGTGGCCTGGAATTTTATGGTATTACAATGAACATTAATTAGCAATGCCTTCCCTTGTGAGGATAATTATAGTAGAATAATTTAGATTATATCAACCAACAGATTGTTCCCTTGTCACCATGAGGGCATCACAAAAAACTGTGAAATATGTCTTGTCTCAGAAACAACAAAAAATATGCAAAATTAACACTTCTTGTCACCATAGCAATGGTTCAAAACTGTAAAGCACTTGTCACATAATTCAAATTTTAATGACTTGACCCATAAAACTGTGAACTGAATAAATGAAAGAAAGAAGAAAGGTATGCAGACAATACACGATTATTAGATGGTTCACATTAATTAAAGTTTTTGTTCAGTCGACATACACTCTAGATCTAGAAGGTTAAGGGTAATAAATGTGTGATACATTCATGCTTATCATTAAGTTGTTTTTATTAATAAAGAGGTCAGACCCAGTTAATAAATTATATTAGATTAATTATAAATGAAAGTGGGGAGGGACTCAACTCGTGACTTTAAAATGTTTACCAGCTTCAGTAAAGATGGATGCTCTGGAAATGAAAACCAAATTGTAGCCACAGTCAGATATGCATTCTGATACCCATTTGTTCCAAATGCATTTGCTTTAAGTTTAGCAGTAGCTTTCAACCATCCCTAATTTTGCAGAATGTCCCTGATTTTGCTTCATATTTTTGACCAGTCCATTATGTGTATATATATATATATATATATATATATATATATATATATATATACGGGTCAACTTCAAAATCCCAATGCCCAGAATATCGACGTTTAAAATCCCGAGACGAAAATCACAAAACTGCAGAAACTCGAACATTGGATTTTTACTAGGGTAAGTAAACACTTGCCCAATATGTCCTTTTCTCCACTGTAGTGTGATCCTGGAGTTGGTATATAGAGTTCTGGGGTGTGGGGGGTTGTAGCCTCTCACCTAGGTGTGTTTTACTTACCTCGGTGTGAGTTTCATTACCAATTGACCAAGTGATTACTTATCCTAATAAAAATCTGAAGTTCGAGCTTCAGTGGTTTTGTGACTTTTGTCTCTGGATTTTAAACATTGATATTCTGGGCATCAGGAATTCGAAGTAGACCCATATATATATATATATATATATATATAGAGAGAGAGAGAGAGAGAGAGAGAGAGACAGCATTTTACACCAGCAGGTGAGACACATATCTTATCCTCAATAGACACTGCTGATGTCATCAGCTATAAAGGGTTGTCTGACACAATGTATGCCAGACTTGTGCCATGGTGCATGTGTTATATTCAGTACTCTGTAGTCTGTGTACTTAGATAGGTAGGGGTTCTATTCTCACTGCAGTCAACTGCAATGGGTGTATGAGTCAGTTGTAACTTGATATTGCAGACAGCATTTTACACCAGCATACCATTGGCTAATGGCAATGCAACCCAGCTGTTCTGCATGCAGTTAGCAAGTGTGAGTCACAGATTGGTGCACAGGCAATCACCTGTTCATGAGCATTACCTACAAAAGACATGTTGCAGCCTATGGTAAAGAGGTCTGTGACTTTCTTCTTGAAGACAGACTGCAATTTCCAAGGAAAAATACCACTGGATTTCTACTCACAAAGGAGTACAGCACTATACCAGGTATGTCATAGAGTTAACCATGTAATGTAATGCAAATGGGGGGATGCAGTCATGGGAAATAGGACTTTCAACAGTAGGTCTCAACAACATATCTTGGAATGACATGTTGCTATTAGTCTGCTGTCCAGCACCTAGAGTATTGCCTTTTGGCTCTGTCTGCAGTGACATAAATTGCAGCTCTGGCCCCTGAGTCCACCCAGCAATGGTCAGCCCACCACATTGAAATGCTACTGGATTGTCTGTTGTACAATAGTGACAGTAACTACTGGTGCATACAGCTAGCATGTCACATCATGTGTGTAATGAGTCCCTCTCAGCTTGTGAATGTCATATAGGGTTAGTTCAAAGATTGCCCAGGTGTCCCTGACTGTTCCTGACATACTCTGGCTAGCTCACTGTGTACTCCACACCTGTATCTCACTGCCTGACAGCCATGGCTAGCATACCTGGTGACCCCATGCAGCAGGACAGCAGGTTATAGGCAGTAGTAGTGGGGGGACACAGGCTCTGCCTCAGCAACAGCGTGTACATAGTGACCATACAATGCTGTTGTCTTTCGGCTTTTCCCAGTTAGAGGTCGCCACAGTGGAACTCCGGTCCGCTAATGATTGGCAGTAGAATTTGAAGAACACCAAGGTGCCAGCTTGACGTTCAACCTTCAAAGAAGGCATGCCCATTTACGCATGTCTTTCAAACGCCACTCTCCGCACACCAGCCGAGAATCGATTGGGAGAACCTCTTACTGTGAGGCAACAACGCTACTGCTGCACCACCATGGATGAGTATCGTACTAGATATTAATGTACCATTACTGTGTTCTGAGGGGTCTGGCATGTCACAGACACATTCCCCACATTCTGGGGACACCCATTACATATTGTCCAACTGGTTTCCAGACATCCACATTTGTCTAGCATGGGATCCACATATATCAGGCACATGTACACGTTCTGCAAACATCTGTGTACTGCAGATTTCAGACACCTACGAGGAGGAAACCCTACACCACATATGCACTGCTCTCAGTTATTCTGTAGCATAGATGTTGTTGGAATGTCCACATGCACTTGTAGTACCATTCACGTATTTGTTGGATGTTGGCTGTATGACATGGTACTGTAACGTTGCCCATATGGGACACACCATATAACAACACACTCTGTCACAGCACACAGGCCATAACTGCTGTACCTAGGACCATACGAGGTTACTAGGCTATGGTGCCTAAACCCCATAAGCCTAGCCCAGATGTTAGTACATGTGTGTGCAAGGCAGCACCTGATGCCCCAGTCCCGCAGGGATACAGGTGGTATTCCAAGGGTGGATGTGCCATTAACAATCCAATTATTAAGGTTCTGCCTGCAAAGGTGTAAATAGTTACCCTGCCTGATGTATACAGGATGACCATTCCACAGCAAGGTGAGTGTGTGTGAAACACACATGTAAGCTGCCAAGAAGACCAGTTAATGTCACACATCACCAGGTTGAGGGCGTGTGTCTGTGTTAATAGAGTGGAGCTTGAGTTGCACTTGTGCAGCATTCCCAACAATGTGGAGTCCGTGATTTCCTTACATGCCAGAAAGAGGTCACCTCTGAGGGGTATGTATGAAACCGGGAACAGGTTGGACTTATGGCCTATCTGTGTATGGTAGAAGTTTGAGGCCCTGGTACTTACTCCCTGGTGGGGAACCTCGGTTATGTCCCCAGCTGCTGCATGTGCTGTGTAAGGTGAATGACGAATGGGGCATTTTACAGAATAATAGGCATTATTGTGGGAATACAGGGATGTTAGGACCCCATGTCCCTGGATGACATATCTGTAGGTATGAGGTGGGCCATGTAGAAGGTTTACCATAGAACAGAAGCAACATGCTGGTGAAATGTCATGTTGCCATCGACCTGTGTGCTCAGATCACACACGACTGATTCCATACCTAGGATGTTTATTTATTTATTTATCATTTGTTTACCGGGAAAGTTCGACTTGGAAAAAAGCCAATTTTCAGAGGAGGTCCGGGGAGAAACGCTCCAGATGCATGTGTTTGTAACATGGCAGAAAACCGGAGTACCCAGAAAAAACCCATATGAACACAGGGAGGACATGCAGACTCCGCACAGAAGGCACTCCAACCAAGAACTGAACTGGAGAAACTCTTGCAGTGAGGTGACAATGCTACCACTGCACCACTGTGCCGTCCATTGATGTTGTTAGTACTGTGATAATATGTGGGGATGTCATTCTCCCCAAAGGGGTTGACACTGCAAGTCCTGGTATGCAGCCTGAGGTCATGTTTTTGGCACCAGTCATGTATCTGCATGAGACCCTCCTAGGCAGATGTCCACATCACTATGGAAACTGGTGACATCACACAGCATGCAGTCGTCTGCAGACATGATCGGACATAGGCCAATGGCTGAGCCTTGCACCACAGACGTGTACACCACACATAACAGAGGCCCAAACACATTACAACAGGTTATGCTGCTAGTTATGAGTCAATCGCTTGGTGTGGATTCCCCTATGTGTTTTATGTGGGTCATGTCAGCACACCAGTGTGCTACTCCTATGGTAACATATGGTGTGATGCGTACTTGGGAGCATATATCTATTATAGCCAGGTGGGTTATACTGTTAAAGACTTTCTCCAGGTCAAGGTAGGCAGTGTGCATTGTCACCCCCCCCCGTCCATGGCTTTGGTGACTTTGTCAAAGAGGTCAACTAAGTGTAATAGACATGATCCCTTCCTTGACAAAGCCTAACTGCGCGTGATGGACAGTGTGGACATTATCAATGTCCTTGTTAATGAGCTGCACTATAAACTGTGCTATGGCCTTGCAGAAGAGCCAAGTTAGGCTGATAGATGCATAATGTGACAAACTGGTGGACGCACCACCTTAGTGTAAAGGGGTGACAGTGGTTGTCCTTCACATGGCTAGGGCAAAGGCTGTAGTCAGGGCTCCTTTAATACAGTGGCTTGTATTGTTGCAAGGTTATGCTTGGGGTCCTGTAGGATGCATCCTGTCATGTGATAGGCTCCCATGGCAGATGTATACCATGACTTTCACATGGCAGTGGTGACCTGTTCCCTATATATAGGAGAAGGGGGCAGGTACTGTGAACATCCTGATGTACTGATGGGGGGACAGGGGTGAAGCCTACACTGACTCTGTCAGGCATCATGCATGCTACACCTACAGCACTGGTATAGCTGGTGTCCCTGATCACAAGTGAGCAGATACAGGTGCTTCCTGTGATGTTGCAGACATATGTGCAGAACGGTAGCTGATTGTGTGTAGTGGATGTTAAAAATGTGGGTTCTGGGTTTGCTGTGCAGGTTCCCAGGAGTGATCCCATTCACTTGTTCACACTAACGAGACATTGCTTGTAAATGGTCACCTGCCACTAGTTTGTCTCGGACAGTGGTATGTCATCCCTGTTACAGATACTTATGTATTGCAAATGTTCGCCAGACAGGTGTACGTATCCTTGCAGAGGATGATGTAGTCCTGTCAGGTATACCTAACTATATCCATCTATACAAATCCACATCTAGCACATGTTTGTATGTGTGGATATTGATGGCAGTTCCTACAGAGGGGTTTGGGGCTTTGAAGTTGTATATACCACCCCCCAGGAGGCTGTATTCCACATTGAAGGTGTATGCATGTGTGACTCTAGCACAATACAATGGGCATTGTGGGAGAGGGTGACTGCAAACCTGACCGCATGATGGTTGCTTTACCATGGAGGATGACAGTGTAGGGATGCTGCAGTGGTAACCTGTGTTGTGTAATTTCAACTGCAACACACCTTCACCTCATGTGGGGGTAGCCCCTAGCTACACCGATGTGTTTGTAATTCTACTGTTGATGACTCTCTGGCCATGTGTGTGCTGGCATGGGTACTTCTTCCATTGCATGTTTGGGTTGTTCTAGTGACCCCGGTTCAGTGTACAGACCTGAATCCGAATACAGTTGTTGAGATCCACATCGGAAGGATGGACTTCCAGGTCACATGTGGTGGCCACTAGCTAGCTATGATTTGAACAGGTGTTTTGGCAATGGTGAACTGCCCCTGCAGTGTCCCCTGTGCATCTTACTGCCTGTACAGTGTGGAGGTGTATGTGTGTGTCATATATACTGCAATCACATGTCCCATGCCATTTCCACCCACACTTTGGGGTATGACTGTATGATAGGATGGTAGACCAGGTAAGGCTTGGGTGCTCTCTGCAGCTGTGAGCCATGTGTGTGTGACTGCACAGAAGTCAGCATTTCCCAGGATTAAGAATGCTTGCATTGAGGGCAGAGTCATGTGTAGACACCTGGGTTTAGCAGCATGGCTTTCAATGTGTGCTGTGCTGACAGTTGTATGTTGGTAGTGATAACCTCACCACTTTTCCTAATAAAGGCACTATGGGGGTGGCGAGAACCATTGCCAGATGCCTGAAGGCCAGTTGAGATAGATGGAGGCCATCTGTTGCAAAGCATTGTGGTCTGTTGACCATAGCATCCCAGGCTCACAGGTACTGGAACCCCCTGGAATATCACAGGATAAAAGGCCACATGTTACAGTCAATCAGGTCCTAAATGTATTGCATCATCAGCCTGGGTGACAGCGGAATTGTGCATAAAGCAAGGCTAGGGACATACCTGCCTGGGACACATAATCAGTGTGCTCACTCATGTCTCACTGAATATAGTCCAGGGACGTACATCTGAGGTCAGGCACACCAACATGGACTATGACAGACTCATGACAGTACCTGTTGGAGACAGCAGTGTGTATGAGATAGGGCAGAGTCTGTCACCTGACACACAAGTAACTGTGACCATCCACATATACAGCCAGGTGAGAGACACATCACTGTGTCTCACTCTGGAGTCTCCTATGTGTAACATGTTTGACAGGTGCTGATGCCTGCATTTTTGTGGGACACAGGTGTGTGTTCATGTGTGGTATGTGCAGTGTACGGCTGTGGCATTCAAGTGTGGCTTTGGTTCAGAAGTCTCCTTTGTTTGTAGATGTGCATGTTGAGGTCCACTGCATATGTGTGTGTGTGTGTGTTGCATAGGTGTGGGTGGTGTGTGAGGTGTACTGATTGTGTTAACAACCTGTTTGGGGACAGATATGCAGCCTTGACAGGGAGGGAGCATGGACTGCAGGTTCCTACTGTCATTGCATCTCTTGCACAGTATGTTCCTTGGTAGTGTTTGTAGATGGTTGTCCATCCATGTACACAAGGTAGGTGCTACACTGAGCCAGGACACCCATATCAACCACACTGGTAGGGGAGACTGTAGGACATTGTCTGGCCATATATTCCAGAATCTGAGGGAGGAAGGCCAGGGAGACCTGAGAGGTTTGCCTATAGCCCAGGTCCTTACTACAACAGTAGGAGGTTGACACCATAGCATACCATGTAGACAGGCTATAAACAAGCAGTAATAGCTGCAACAGGTAAATGATTTGAACACCTTATGGCACATACAACTAGTAGCATGAAACATCAGGATTGGAGCCAATGCATGATGTATTGCCACTATGTTGCTGATAGCCACATACATACTGTGGTGATAGATGGCGAGGTATGATGTGGGAGTTAGTGGTGGATAGTGGTGGCAATTGTGGATGTGCAGGGTGTGTACATTGTGGTGAGCAATGTATGTGGTCCTGTGAGATGTTCCCTTCTTCATGTATGTCAGATGGGATGTATAGATGTTGCACTCTACCCTTCTCAGAAGCTGAGACCACTGCCATTATTGATGCCTGAGACTCCACCAGCAGGTGCTGTTGCCAAGGACTCACCATAACCAGCAAGAACTCAGTGCACTGTGGGCAGACCTCATAGGAATGCTGAATGACATGGGCCACCAGGACAGGAGTTATGAACAGGTCCGACACCGTGCTACAGATATAATAGATCATGCATGGCAAAGGGCTGCAGCTGTGGCCAGGAACTGTGCTGGCACTGGGGGAGGGTCTGCTATGCAACACACACTCTCAGCCACAGAGGAGTTCCTGGCAAACTTGAGTTCAGCCACCAGCTCACAAGAAACTATCACACCATATGTTGTGGAGGTGAGTGGCACAGATTCCATAGCCAAGGAGCGTCCAGGTAAGCCTCCAGTGGTTATCACATTAATACTGTACCATTCAGAGTGGCAGCCTCTGCATACCTGTACATATATGTCAGGTCAATCTGCATTTGTGGGTGGGGTTTTGTAATGCACACATGTGCACACATATTGTGAATGTCAGCAATTTGACTAGTATCACAGGTTGTACTGCACATGTTGATAAATGCACATACTATCCTGTATCAATACCACATGTGTGTCTGCTGACAAGACCTCTCCCCCACAAATCCATTGGTACCTCTGGTGTGGCTGAGGACCATCATCCTGTAGCCGGTGAGTGTGGAACTGTCTTGTTATAGCTCATCTATACCCTAGGCATGTTAAGGGCTGCCAGTTTGCCATGGACACTACTGTTAAGTGTAGCCATATTGTAATATGTGCATGTTCACTTGTGGTGGGTTTCACTGCAGTGCATCACATCAGTAAGCACAGTAGCATATTTGCAGTAGCTATAACATATTAGCATGTATTTTTGTAAAGGTGTATCCAGTCTGCTATACAGGGGTGCATTACTATTGTACAAACTGGTACACTGTGTTTTACGTGAGGGTCCATCACATAGTCTGACTTGTCACGTATCTCACAGGTGTATAGTACTAGCAACATTAACTGGACATAGCTGTACTGCATGTTGTTAAGGGCCTGTATAGAGTGTGTCTGTTGTGGTCTGATTGTGTGTTGTACATGGCATCAGTCAGAAGATCTTCTTCTTCTTCTTTCGGCTGCCCCTGTTAGGGGTCACCACAGAGGGTCATCTGTTTCCATTTCTTCCTGTCCTCTGCATCTTGCTCTGTCACACCAACCACCTGCATGTCCTCTCTCACCACATCCATAAACCTTATCTTAGGCCTTCCTCTTTTCCTGTTACCTGGCAGCTTCATCCTTAGCATCTTTTTCCCAATATACTCTACATCCCTCCTCAGCACATGTCCAAACCAACATAATCTTGCCTCTCTGGCTTTGTCTCCAAACCCTTCCAACCTGGGCTAACCCTCTAATATACTTATTCCTAATCCTGTCCATCCTCATCACACCCAGTGCAAATCTTAACATCTTTAACTCTGCCACATCCAGCTCTGCCTCCTGCCACTGTTTCCAACCCATATAACATATCATTCAGAAGGTGCGGTCTGTATAATGCCTTTTTGGCACCTCACCTGTATGTGTGTGTGAGGGGGTATCAGCAGACATTACAGTGCAGGAATTAATGTAGTCATGTCTACTCCTCACAGGTGACCAAGGGGTTGGAGTGTGTACCCCTCACAGCCTGATGTCCATGTGTCATTGGACATTGATGATGATGATGGTGGCCATTATGAGGCACAGGTGGGGTTGTTGGGGGCTGAATGTGTCCCATTGGTTGACATCCCACTTCCACTTCCAATGTCCCCACACACAAGTCAGTATGCCCACACATACCCACTCCCCAGCAGCCACAGATATTTGGCAGTCAGAGGGTGGTGACATCGAACAGACAAGTGTGGCGACTATAGCATCTGTGATTGTAGACACTAGCCATAGCCAGAGAGCTGGTGAGGTCCCACACAGGCAGATTGACAGGGGTGATCAAAGGAGGACTGCTGCCCATCCAGCACCTGTCAGAGGTGTCACAGCATGTGTCACCCAACGCATGTGTCAGTCCATCATGGAGGCAAAGGCATGTTGTGAATGGTACACTAGGATGGTCAGGGTCATTGATGCCATACTGCCTGGCATGCATGACTCCCTCCATGGCAGTGGTGATGCCTTACGCCATTTTGCTGATATAGTGGATAGACGGTGGGGTAAGACATTGTCAGTCCTTAACCATGCAATGTCTGTGCTGGAACATGTGGTGGGAGTAGGGCATCAGACATGTGGATGTAGGTCACAAACAACATCAGCTGAGAGCCCATGTGGCCGTGCACAGCCACACTCCCATAGTGGCAGTACCACCAGCACTACTGAAGAGAGGCTGCTGTCCACATCACAACAAGGCAGGTGATGGGCACGTAGTCCTGGGTGGTCCCATGAGGGACATAGACCCAGCAGACACTGGTCACCATCAGCAAGTAGTACCGCATCTGGCCCTGGGCATGGTGGTGCCAGTGCCACCCCTGGCAGACCAGTTCGCGTGTTCATGGCAAGAGATGGTGAACTGCACATTCTGCCATGCATGGTCCATAGCTGTCCAACATACCCTTGTGTAGGGCTAGCACATGGCTTGACTGTGTGCATGCACACACTCATACAGCATTGTCACATCCAGGTCACCAACAGACACACACAGTTCCTATCCATGGCCCAGCTGACCAGCACCCCTCCAGACATACACACACACACACACACACACACACACACACACACACACACACACACACACACACACACACACAATGTCAACTGTATGGCACAGCCTAGGCCTTTGGCAACCCCACACCACACCCTGTGCATGTGATGATACCTGTGCCACATTCCTGTTATCCATACCATCGATGTGCAAGGACATGCTAATATGTGTGTGATGCACAGGGTGAATATAGTAGAGTTAATGTCAGTTTCTAGTGCAGTAGTGTTATGACCTGTAAGGTGCTGTCTGCTGGCAATTGTCATGCGTACACATCAAAGTGTATATACCTTTGTGCCATTATACTTTATTGCTGTTAGTACTGCTGACTGACTGTTGTCTGACAGACCTTATTCTTTTTCTGTTCCAGGTATCTGTGTGTCTAAGTCATGGTGACCTGCTGCCATTACAGAAGCTCATGATGGCATAGTGGCAATGCAGAGACTTTTTCCTCACCAAGGTATAACTATATATGTGTATGTTTACCTAGGTGTGTATGCGTGGGACAGTGTGTGAGGGACAATGGGGGCAGACAGTGTAATCTTGCATGCATACCCCTTGACACAGCATGCTACTCTTGATACATGTCACCTGGGAGTTCCTTAGGATTGCAGGTTCATATGTCCATAGAAGGTTACTAGAGTACTGGCCCTGGATCCCTTACAAGCCTAGTCATTACTTTATCCCCACTGGAATCATTGATCAGCACCTGTTGCCCCTGGCATTGATGGACACAGGTTGGACCCTGGGACAGATTTTTGGTTTTCCATCCACCCATCATTGATGCACTTAATGAGGGTCTGCATGGTACTCTGTTTGACATGTAATGGAAGTGCATTCCTGAGACAGGGCAGCCTTTCCAGCAAGTTTTTTTTGCTGTTGTATATGTGATTCAGGCCTGTTGTGCTGGTAGTAAGCACAGAGTTAGACTCACATATATGGGGCAGCTGTTGAAGGTCTGAGCACAACATTGCCATCTAGGCATGCCACAGCCCACCTGTGGACAACCTGTCTGATACCAAGTGGGGCAGTACTGATTTGAGGCTGTCTGCATGGAACAGGTGTTGAAGGCCATGGGTGTGTTAACATAGTCTTTCCAGTTGCAGCAGATGTCTGCATAGGTACATACCAGACCAGCCATGATGATAATGCATTGTTGTACTGACTGAGGACTATACAGAGGTAATGTCTACCTTTTGTCTGGATGCAATCCCTTTACCTATGTGGTGAACTATGTCCAAGGCTTTTCTGACCACTGCCGCTACTTGGCTGGATGCAACAGTGTTATCAACCTGAGTACCCAGGTCTGTCAATGCAGTTTGTGTGTTTATGGGGTTGCCATTGATGTGGGAAATAGTGGGGCCATGTCCTCACCATATGATATGATGCTACTGTTTTCTGCATTCATCTTGAGGCCAGGACCTTGGCAACATTCCATACCTGCTGCATGATCCCATTGCAGTGTGTTAACATCAGTTTTTGGGTGAATGACAGCACACTACCTACAGTTGCCACAGCCTTAGGTGGTACCTATATATGTGGGTAGTGGTAGCTAGCATTCATGCCTACATACATGTGGGTCATTGAGGGCGGCAGCTACTCACAGGGCCTACACATGTCTACATATTGCACACACATGGGCAACACAGAGTAGGGTTGCCACCTTATCAAATGTGGAATGTGGGACACATCTTGTAGTATTGTGACAGTTGGAAGGACATATCATACCCACAGCAAGTGCAACAGACAGGACTTCCCTTGGTTTGCAAATATGACAGCTTCTTTGTGTCACATTACCTTTGGTTATGCTATTTCTCATAACATTAAGGTGCTTCTGATATGAAATAACTGCTTTATGCAAGTAGTAGACAAATTTAGGAAATGTTTGTTGTCCTATACTCTGGGGACCTCTGTATTGTTTGAGTTGTTGTCACAAGTCACACATGGCTAAACATGGATTGCAACCTGCAGGGTGGGACAGGTGGTGGCCATACCTCTCACCTCTACAGATTTCTGAAGACTGTCTTGATGTTTGCCACATATTTTTGTTCCGTTTGTCATAACATTGTGGTTTTCTGTGCAAGTAGTGTGAAACCATTAAAGACTGACATTACACAATAATGACAGATATTTTCCTGTCAGACTTCATACCCTTTAGAAAATGCATGTGAATGCACAACCTGTTATACTATCTACTTTCTATGTTTGTCACATCAATATTTAAATATTGACCCTAATATTTGGGCTTTGTCCCACTTTTCTATATGGCTCTATCCAGATGTCTTTCTGTCAGGAGTCAAGAGGTATGTTTGTGGCCCTAATCCAGTCACACTGCTGCAAGGGGATATACATATGTACACACACACACACACACACACACACACACACACACACACACACACACACACACACACACACACATACTCATGAACTGCCCTTGTTGATAGTAGAACCTCTACCTGTCTAGTTTTACATACAATAGTGCTATATACATAGCACATGAACCACAGAGCTTACACAGTTTTGCAATGTCTGCCACTATTATTCAAGTGGCTGACATCTGCAGGTGATGTAAGGATTGCCATGGGGGGGGGGTTAACAGGCCCTTAAAATGGTATAACTATGTCACGCGCGCACACACACACACACACACACACACACACACACACTGCTGCAGGGGGACATGCATTTCAACACACATGCACAGAGAGTTGCCAATTTTGAGATTAGAACACCTATCTATGTACTTATGTACACTATAGGCCACCGTACATATTGCATGTGCCACAATACTATTGTGTATGAAACTCTGCATCTAAGGTGGATGACATCTGTAGGCCCTGAATAGGTTGGTGATGGTGGAGTTAACAGGGTTACACAAGCACACAGAATGGTATAACCACTGCACACACACACACACACACACACACACACACACACACACACACACACACACACACACACACATATACAGGCAACATAGCCATGCTGCTACAGGGAACATGCATACACAGACACATACACTCACACAGTTGGCAGTATTGAGATTAGAACTCCTACCTATCTAGTTGTATGGACTATAGTGCTATGTCCTAATTACATGCACCACAGAGGTTATACAGCTGGGGCATACCTCTCAGCCTCTTGGAGCAATAAATATGGACAAAACCTTCAATAATGGGGGATATAGACCCAAAAATAGGGACACATTTTATATATTGCTCTTATAAACTTAAATAACTGCAAACAAAGAACACGTTGCCAGCACAGAGAAAAAAACTTAAATAACTGATAGAGTGACAGGTTTCACATTAGCATTACTTTTGTGAATGGTATGAAGTCTGAAACTCAAATGTCTGTCTTTATTTTCTGACTTCAACTCTCAATAATTTGCCAATGATTTGCCAGGAAACCAAAATTGTATGAGACACAGACCAAATATATGAGGCAAACATCTGGACATTCTACAAAACTCTATACAGTTGAGAGGTATGGCCTGCAGAGTGTCAAACAGTGCATCTAAGGTGGATGACATCAACAGGCCCTGTAAAGTAATGCAACAGGGGGAGTCAATAGGGTGGAACAGGCCTCAAAATAGTATAATTAACACATAGAGGACAGCCACAGAAGACATTCCCTTTACACACACAAACACACAGTTGGCAGGCTTGAGATTAGAACCCCTAGCTATATAGTTGTATGTGTACTACGTACTTATCGCATGTGCCATGGAGCTTATGTGCCTGGAGAGTGTCCAGTGGTGCATCTAAGGTTGATGACATCAGCAGGTCCTGTAAAGTAATGCAATGGGGGAGGCAATGCTGTGAAACAGGCCTCAAAATGGTATATCCAACACACACACACACACACACACACACACACACACACACACACACACACACACACACACACACACACACACAAACAGCCACAGGAGATATGCTTTACACACATACACACACACACACACACACACACACACACACACACACACACACACACACACACACACACACACACACACACACACACACACACACACACACACACACACACAATTGTCAGGGTTGTGATTAGAAGCTCTACCTACCTAGTTGTATGTACTACAGTGCTACGTACTTATCGCATGTGCCACAGAACTTATATGCCTGGAGACTGTCCAACGGTGCAGCTAAGGTGGATGACATTAACAGGCCCTGTAAAGTAATGCAATGAGGATTAACAGGGTGGAACAGGCCTCAAAATGTATTGTCATTGCACACACATAGGCAGGAAATACACACAGCCAGAAAGGAATATACTTATACACACACACTCACTTGCTGTTGTCAAAAATTGAACCACTACCTATCTAACTGTCTACACTATAGCACTATGTGCTTATTGCATGTGTAGAGAGTGTCTGCCAGTGCTGTTGGGGTGGATGATATCAATAGCTGCTGACAGGGAGACCACTGTTGTGGAGGGTAGTAGTCACAGGGCCAAAATATGGGTGGCCATTACACAGACATAGGCCTGTTGGGTGTGCGTATTCTGCTGTATGTGTAATACATACAGAAACACACACACACACACACACACACACACACACACACACACACACACACACACACACACACACACACACACACACACACACACACACACACACACACACACACACACACACACACACACACACACACACACACACACACTCACTGATGTGAGATTACAACCTCTCCTTACCTAGTATTACACAATGGGCCTCACCACAGTATTGCACATGCTACTGGTTATAATTGGTGTATGTGTGGCTGCTGCAGTACATCACTCTATGCCTTTCAGGGTCTCTCTCTGTCTCTTTCTCTCTCTCTCCCCCTGTCTCTTCTTCTCCATAAATTATATATGTATATATGTTACCTATATATCTGTATGTCTATTACACTCAAAATATACAAATAAATCTTATATGCACCACGTATGTTTAGATGGGGATAAACATGTCTGATGGGGGTGGGGATAGACAGTTAAAGTGTACATAGCTGTCTGTATGCAGAAGGGATATATGTACATCCCAGTTCTATAGTCAGATGTGGGTTCAGACTTGGGCTGAAAGTAGCTAAGTGTAGGAGCATGCCCAGTATGACCATCAATAGTAAAAGTGGGGCTCCAGGCCAGACCTACCTGTACTCCAGTCCAGGATTTTGTGTGCTACAGCCAATTGGCTGATGAACCTCGGTAAACAGTCCAGCACCTCACTGATATACTGGCTGAGGGATCTCCTGGCTGTGTGCTATCCTTATTAACTGAGTCATATCTAGGGTGGGTACAAAGTGCACTGGGCTGAGCAGAGTTTTGCATAATATGTGAGGTACATTTTGAACAGCACTGTGATGTCCTGGTATGTCAATGGCAAATCAGTATAGATTAATGTGAGGAACCACTGACAGACATTTGTCTAATGACTCCATACACTGCAGGGAGCCCATGCTACTGCATAAAGTGTTCTAGTCTGCACATTCTACATTTGTCTGGACAGTGGTTCCACCTTCCCCTTATATGTGTCCCTTTGTCCTGCTCTGATCCAGTCACAGGCTTTGCCCACAGCTGCTGCTATGTAGTTGTAGTTATGGTGTGACTGGGGTAGAAGTCATAAAATCACACACAGAGTACAGACTGCATACCTCTGACCGTACCTTTTTAGCAGGTTGGCCGGCATTGTGCCCCATACATCTGCTGTGGTCCTCAGACAGTTTGTGTTACACTGTTCTTCTAAGGCTACATGTTGGCCATACCTTTCAAACTCTTACAGCCAGACATCTTGACCGGGCCATATACCACAGTCGGATACAGGCCCAGACATGGGGACAGCATCTTAATATTGCTCTTCCAAACATCAACAATTGGTAGACTGGTTTTGTATTATCTTGCATTTTCTTATGGAGTCTGCATCTCAACCATCTGTCATTGATGTTTTCACATCAACCTGTATTGGTTTACCAATAGTTTGTCAGACAAATGCAATGTTATGACAAACAGAACAGATATATGAGGCATATGTGTGAACATTCTGAGAAACCCTGACATTCGTGGAGTATGGATGGTGCCAACTGACTTGTTGTCCATACTGACATAGTTACGTGGCAGCCTTTGTATCCTGGAGCTAGACTGACTTGTCACAACCTGCTGTTCTACTAAGTACTGTCTAGGTTACTCAGAGCTGTGTACTGTCCATATCTGTGGCCCACTGTCATACCTCTCAACCTGGAAACATCAAAAATCTCGACAAAGACCCATGAAAAATAGGTACAAATCTGTACATTGATTAACATAAAATTTGCATACATCATTATGCAACCCCACCCATTCCAATGGAATTGTGGGATATCAAATTTCAAATGCAAACTGAAGAACAGACAACCAAAATATGGCTCCAATGAATGATGTTCACCGGGAAGGGAGAAGATGATGAACCTTAGGATTTTCTTTTCAGTGACTTGCAGTATGTGAGTTTTATGGTAAAAGTAGGGCATTTAATGGTAGGCAATATTGTAATCTTAGCAAAAGAATATTATAGTTTGCTAGGACCTGCAAAAGTCATTCTTCGTGGCCTACTGATAAGTGGCATAGCTACAGTTTGTGCCGCATCAGGTTGCCTTTGAGTTTGTCGCCCTTCCCCCTCACAAAATCATGGTTGAATGGGGCCTTCCAATATACATCCATCCCCACTACAGCCATTCCAATGTCCCATTACTTGGCTATTTCACCCCATTTACCATAAACACTGTAATGTGCATACTGCTTTTAGTACAATGATTTGGATTTCATTTAAGAGTTTTAGTTTACATTTTATAGCACAGACACTAATAGACATCTGCTAAACAAAGCAATGGAGTCTCACAATGAAAACAGACCTAACATTAATTAAAACTTCTCTGCTCTTGAAACTCATATTCATTGAAACAGCATTGAAACCCACATTTAAATAAAATATATCTGGCTCAGATAAAGATTACCTTTGGACTGTTTTCAAATCATAGGTCCCTTGCACACAAAACAAAATACATTCCTTGTATAATACAGTACAGTTGTTAGAGGGTGTTTTAAATGTATTGTTTTGAACATTTTCCAATAAACAATGAAACAAAATGCATGCACCAATATAATGACAAAACTGCCCAATTCAGAACATTTCCATCATAAAAGTCTACTCAAACTTCTACACTCCACCAGTATCAGTAAATATGCACAATCTCTGCAGAAATAAAAGTCATCTAAATAATCCCACATTAAATAGAACAGTAACTAATGAAGAGGTTGCTGCTAGCAACTTTATATTTCATCATTTCATCTACAACTGTTGTCCTTGAGGAATAAATTGCCTATGTTGCATTAAAAAAATGATAAGCTAGTAATACTGTAATAGGGAATGGATGGCAAACTGATAACAGGTTCATGGTTACTAGTTATCGCCACCAAAGAGGATATTCTCAGGACTGCAGCATCCACCCCCTGTAAAATTTCAACACGGTTCAGTATCAGCAATACATCTTCATACTGTGGGAGTAGAACCCACAACCTTCTGCATCAAAAGCAAGTATTCAACCTGCTATGCTATTAACAATGCAAGCACACTCAGCATAAACAGCACTAAACTTCTCTTCCCCTGAAGCTCTCAAATCCTTGTAAAATCCACTCTACACTCAACTGTATCTGTCAACTTTGCAGCACAAGAAATCTGGAAAAAGCTAAAATTTATTGGGGGGGGGGCAAAAGCCCAAAAAACAGGAACACATTTTAAACATTGTTTGTATAATCTTGAAAAGTTGCTAGAATAAAATGTTGTGTTACCATCATGTGTTTCACTCCCAAGTCTTGAACCCAGAACCCAGTGTACTAGGGTCAGAGCATCATACCACTGGGCCAAATCAACTGTTTCCTGAAAGATAGGAAGACTGAAACTTAAATGGCTATAATTTAGTGAATTAATTTTTCACCATAGCTCTCAACCTCTTAGCACAAAACACCTGGACAAAGCCAATAATGGAGAATACAGCCCCCAGACATATTCAGTGAATTCAGTTCATACCATAGCTCTCAACCTCTTATCACAAAAAACATAGACAAGCCAATAATGGGGGAATACAGCCCCAAAAATAGGGACAAACTTCAAATATTGATCTTATAAACTTAGAAAATTGCTAGAATAAAAGGTTTTGTGTTACCATGTATTTTCTGAAGAATACGAAGTCTGAAATTCAAATGCCTGTCATTATTTAGTGAATTCAATCCTTCACTGATTTGCCACAAAAATCCAGAAAACCACAGATTTTTATGAGGAACAGAACAAAAATATGAAGCAGAAATCTAGATGGCTTTCACAAGTGGTGGTGGGTAGCGAATTCAGGCTCTTGCTACATGTATCCAAAGTACAGGGTTTGAGCCTGAGTACCTCTAGCCACCATGTATATTTAACTGGGGCATTTGTACGCGCGCACGCATGCGCACACACACACACACACACACACACACACACACACACACACACACACACACACACACACACACACACACGCACACACCTTGCTAAACCCTTGCAATGGAGATGATAATGAACCATTGCAGAAGCTTAACTTTAATATCAAATAATGAACCATTACAGCAGCTAAATGTATGTTGGTTCCAAAATGAACCCCTTGCAGCATAAAATAATGAACCCTTGCAGATCTGCTTGCTTGTACTAGGGAGATGATGATGAACCATTGCAGCTTGAACTGCTTGCTTATCCTGCCAGAAATGCTTGCACATTAGGTTTAGAGCCCTTTAGTTCAATTCTGACAGGCTGGCAGGCTGTTCATGGAGCTGATGTCATCGCACACGCGATGACATCAGCTCAAAAAGTGAAAAACTTTAAGAAATGCTATGAAATTTGGAAATTAAGGGGCACCAATTGGGAATTGTGGCACCCCATTATTTGGACCTCAAAACCGGTAAAAAACGAGAAATGTGGTACAGTTGAGAGGTATGCCCCCTGTCCCTCCATTGTCCTGCTTTCCTGCAGTAACAATTATTGAATTCTGGATAGCCTGTTGAACTTCTACCATAGGTGTAGCTGACATGCAAAATAGTAGGCACAGCCACTCTCGAACAATAGGCCCTGTCACCCACAGTAATGTACTTAGCCCAGTGTGCCACAACAGCCACCAGTCAGTGCTGTCTATTTCCTGACACTATTAACCACACACATACATAGCACATTGACCCCTGCATATCATGGAAATGGAACATGTTAGCAAGTTGATTGGGACAGCCCTGGGCATGTGTGGTCTGCTGCTATTACCTTACAAACATAACTGTTACTGCAGTTCTATGGGAACATGGGTGTGTCAGAGGTAGGAGACCATACCTCTCAACTGTACAGATTTTCACGGAATGTCCAGATGTTTGCCTCACATTTTTGGTCAATTTTTCATAAAATTGTGGTTGTCTGAAAATTACTGGGAAATCATTAAAGACTGAAATTAGAAAGTAATGACAGACATTTGAGTTTCAGACTTCATACCCTTCAGAGAATTCATGCTGCTGCAAAATGTGTTATTCTATCACCTTTCTATGTTTGTAAGAGCAATATTTAATGATTGTCCCTGTTTTTGGGCCTTTGCCCCACATTTCTTTATGGCTTTGCACAGATTTCTTGCTCTAAGATGTTGAGCGGTACTGTATGTATGGGACTCCAACATTGACATCCATGCATCTGTCCTATAACCCCACTGTTTGTAAGTCCCTCACATAGTGCATTGGGTTTTGCTGGCTTGGGGCCTACTGCATATTATGGAGCAGCCAGTATTTGGCAGAGAGTTCCTGTTGTCCCATATAGCTGTTCGTTTTCTGCTCCTATCAAGGGTAGCCAACTCCATTCCCTTGCATACATGCAGCAATACCATACATATGGTACCACAGTCTACTACCCCATTCATTTGTTGTTAAGTAGAGTGACTTACCTTGTGCCTGCAGCAGTTGAGAGGACAGTGCTTCAGGGCTGTCTCTGTCAGAAGCCCGCAGTACACAGCCTATACATGGTAAGGTACAGGTAGTGTGATGTGGCTGGCATCCTTTTTACTGTGCATATGTGAGTCTGAGTGAGATGTCAGTCCCTGGGTCCCTAGGTTGTCAGTGTATGTTCTATGCTTTGCCTCTTTGCCAAGGCCAGGGCATACTGGGCATGCCTATGTCTGCCCACAGGGACAGGCTCAGAGGGTTCCTCCTCTGAGTCCCCCTGTGCCTGTGGGGACCTTGGCAATGATGTGGGGCTGTGTGGCCCTTCCCCATGCTGTTCCTGCTGCAGCTGTTTCCACAGGATCATATTATGTAGCATAGCACATACTATGAACTTGTGTGCACATGTGGCTGGAGAGTACTGCAGAGCTCCACCAGATATGTCAAGGCAGTGGAACTGTGACTTGAGCAGCTCAAACACACGCTCTACAATGTTCCTAGTTTGTGTGTGAGCCTCAATATGGCATTCTTCAGTTGGTGTGTGTGTGTTTCTGAAGGGTGTCATCATCCATGGTTCCAGTGCATAGTCAGCATCCCCCACTAGATGGCCATACAGGATGTCTCCCCTGGCAAATGCCTGGTACAGCTGTGATGCATGCTAGATTTGGGAGCTGTGATAACTGCCAGGGTTGCCAGCACACACATTGATGATAATGCCTGGGCATTGCACCAACCTGGCAGTTGATGGAGTGATATCTCTTGTGGTTGATGTAGACTCTACCATCCTCACTGGGTGGTGCTTTCATGTGCCCATGAGTGCAGTCTATGGCACCCAGTACCTCTGGGTAGTGTGCTACATGGTAGAAGAGACGCATATTGCTGGTCCTCTCCTCAAGGGTGCTGGGGAAATAAATGTGCTCACTGGCATGTGTTAGCATGACATCCAGAAACTGGTGGAGTACCCTGGATGCGGATGCCTGTGAGACCTCCCATGATGTCCTCAGTAGGTCTTTGTTTCCACTGGGATGGGTTCCGCTCTGTTGGCTCTGGGTCTGAGGTGAGGGTGGCAGAGTTCAGTGAGTTCCTGTAGTATGTCCCTGTGTACTCTGTAGCTCTCTACTATCTCCAGCTTTTGTAGCCCTGAAAGGTTACCCTGGGCCTGAACACTCTTCTCTTCTTCAGTCTGGGCCTATTGTCAGCATCATCATCATCACTGACCTCAGCCTGAAGAGCATACAGATGTAGCAGAGCAGCATCTACCGCTATCATTTTGTCAGTTAAAATTTCCAAGTGTGTACTCCAATGGTGCAGAGCATGTGTGAACAATCAGATTGAAGGGTGTATGCATACTTTATAGTGGTGTGCTGTAGATGCAGCCAGTGTGAGTGGCTGACTATGATACATTCCACCTGCCAGGTATATCATTGAGGGGTTTGAATGGGCCAGTGTCAGTGGAACAGGGCTTATCAGTCTGTTATACTTGATTGGCTTGCTCGGGCTATTTCCTTTTATTTTTCTTTCCAATTTCATCCACTGCTAAGCCCTACAGCACTCTGCGCAAACCCGTGGTGCTAATATAAACATTGCTTAGCAGTTTAGACCCTCCCCTGTACACTGGCATGCTTAGTTTTTCTATAACCAGCTAAAACATGTGCCGCGGGGCTAATTATAGCTTAACAGCCTCAGACACATGCACACCCCTGCTTAGCTGTGCTTAGCTGAGTGCAGACAGGTGCTGCTAAGCTCCAATCCACTTACACATGCCGTGACACACCCCCTTTTAATGTTAGCTATCTGTTCTGCCTACACCAGTACATTTTTAGCCTTACCACGGTTAGTACCTATGGACACGGTGGCACTTTTTGCTATTCAATAACCGTGGCTCATTTACATACACCTAATTGCATATACCCGGGATAGAGCACTACACCAGGGCCTACCTCCTTAGCTACTACTATAACCTGCCATTTTATGACTCTGCATGCGGGCCACTATAATGCAATAACTTTGCATACATTTATAGTTCATATTTTACACATTTTATTTTTATTTTTTATTTTTTGCAAAATAGCATGTTTGTGTGTCGCTGTTCACCGCTTAAATGTGGGTCTATATTATATCATCAAACGTTTAAAAAAGCGAACGCTGATTGATCGACCTAATTTAAGCGAAAGCTTACAATCTCGAAATGTCAGATCAGTGATTTTATTCCCAGGGAGAAAAGAAATAAATAAAAGAAATATTGGTTTTAGAAATAAAATCTGGTACACTGGGTGTGTTTAACAAACAGTGGTTGAAAATTTTACAAGAATTAAGAGACATTAGCATTACATAGAGTAGATACAGATTATCTTATAGGAAAAGAGTGCATTTGATACACTCTATATGGATGGGAAAATAGCATATATGGCTAGCATATATGATGCCAAAAGACCTGGAAAACAATATTTTTTGCAGTGGCCAAACACACCCTGTACCCCCACCCCCTGGTAGTTATATATACTAACTCTGAGATCACACAAAATAAGGAAAAAGGAATAATATCCCCAAATCCTGAGGAACGTGCGATCTCAAACACCTGTCAGCCATTTGTTTAATTGACCAAACGTGGACAACTAAGCAGATGTCTACTAAACACATCAATTTAACCATCTACACTTTATATATATATATATATATATATATATATATATATATATATATATATATATATATATATATATATATATATATATATATATATATATACAGAGGGGGGGGTTGCCCCCATTAAGGCAATTGAGGGTGCTAGCTGTTGTATGAAAATTGCACACCTAGGTAAACAGGTACTTTTAGCATTTAGCCTTGTACCCAACCATGCATGAAGGTGTAAGGTTATCACGTATCAGCCAACATCCTCTTGTGCTTGCTTACAGGAGGGGAAGGCATGACCTGGCCCCAAAGGTGCAATTTGGTTTTCATTCAGTTACAAAACATGTTATAAAGAAACTTTAATAAACTAACACAATATGGAAGCTTATTACAGAAGTTTAAGACTGCATGCAACTGTTTAGCATCCTGTAGCCTTTCGTTTAGCATTTCCAGACTGCTCACTTATCTTGTGTGTGACTCTGAGTAGACTAATTAATCCAACAGTATTTCTGGTTTACCTTGTGCCTGGAGGGGGCCTATCTAGTTAAAAAACAAATAATCTAAAGTATGGAGACTGGACCCCTACCCGTCTAAAATACATATCCGTGGCATAAATAGTAAATATTTTTGTTGAAAAGTATTTTCCTTAAAGTTATAATTTTTTTATATTCTAAAAATATATTGCACAGCTTACAGGTACAAACTGAGAAAGAAAAAGCTCTTTCAAAAGCAAACATTTATATTGAAGTGGGATCTCCACTGTGGGATCCTTATGCAATTACCAATTTGTCTTCAATTCATTTTAGAGAAACAAACATCTGTGTTTGGTATATATGAATACCGATAAAGTGAGATTGCATTTCAGTGTGTGAAACAATAGGCTCAGTAGATTGTATTTATGGACTTGTTGCTGATGGTCAAAGAAGACAAAATTATTAAAGGAACAAAGTTATAATAACTCATTGAAAAGCAACATAGCTGTTTACACAGGAAGATTTTCAATCATTCAGATGCTCAGAAACACATCCCTTATAGTCAAGTTCTGTGCAATAAGAGCAACTGAGTAAGGGATTAAAATGCTACATGACCATCTACATTGTACTCAGGATTAGTCTTGTTTAGAATTTGCATTCTTTTACAGGAAAAAAAAGCTAGAAAAAAGTGTATTGCTGAGACAGGACGGCATTGAAAAAAGAAATATATAGGTTGAGAGACAATTAGTGTTGGCAATACAGCATCATTTCACAACAATATAGTTTCATGTATTCTGAGGAGATACTGGAATACATTAATAGTTGACCTCTCCTGCTATGGGACTTGAGGAATTCCTTTAAGATATTTTTTTCTCTTGAGAAGCTTGTTTGGCTTCTTTATTCTATAGAGAAGATTTCAATTTGAAATGAACAACATTGTAGTGGAACAGTAGCATTGCTGCCTGAAAATACTTAGCTCTGTGTTTCCCTTCCATGATGGTGTCACTCTGTATGATATTTACATGATCTCCTTGTGCATGTCTGGATCTCTGCCAGGGTTTCCAGGTAGGAGTGTGCATAGATGCTGCAATGGGATGCCTGTTGTTTGCTGAGAAAAGCATCAGCTCCACTGTGAACTTGAATTGGAGAATGAATAACTGGGAAATTAATTAATTAATTAATTAATTAATTAATTAATTAATTAATTAATGGTATAATTAAAAAAATAATAAAACAAGCATCACCTTTACCTCTCAACTGTCCCTATTTTTGTTAGGTAACCTCTAATGTTTTCTCAAAATGTTGCTCTATCACTCTTAAAAATGAAAGTCATTTTGAGAGGTTTAAAGATAATAGTTACAGCATTTAAAAGGTATACCTAACTATTTTTTGCTTCACCCCAAATTTTGTAGACAAATCTCGAGAGTACAATGTATGGTCACCACAGTTTCTATCTGGTTTGATCACAGGGCAATATTTTGTCAGCATCAAATGCTTCTATGCAGTTTAAAGGCAAAACAATGGCAGTATAATTTCTGCAACATAAAGAAATATTAGCACATGGGCGGCTGCGGTGGTGCAGCGGTTAGCATTGCTGCCTCACAGCAAGAGGTTCTCCAGTTCGATCCTCGGCTGTGGTGCCTTCTGTGTGCAGTCTGCATGTCCTCCCTGTGGTCGCATGGGTTTCCTCCGGGTGCTCCGGTTTCCTCCCACATCCCAAAGACATGCTGTAGGTGGATTGGACACTCTAAATTGGCCCTAGGTGTGAGTGCGTGCATGTGTGTGCCTTCTGTGGAAGGTTGGGTGCCGGGCTGGCAGCTTGACACTGTAAAACTCCACTGCCAATCATGAGCGGACAGGTGATCCGCTGTGGCAACCCCTAACCGGGAAAATGCCAGAAGAAGAAAGAAATATTAGCACATGTCCATAAATTATCAAATGAACAGAAAGGCCATCAAAAGAATAACCATTTACTTTAAACAGTGCCATATTGTCTTCTGAAACTAATTAAATGTAAATTTTCGTAGCGTTGTCGCCTCACAGTAAGACGCTGTCCGGTTCGATTCACAGCTAGAGCGTCTTCTGCGTGGAGACATACGTGAATGGGCGAATCCTTCGTTGAAGGTTGTGCATCAGGGCTGGTAACTCGGCAAGTAAAAATCAACTACCAATCATTAGCAGACCGGAGTTCCGCTGTGGCGACCCCTAACCAGGGAAAGCTGAAAGACACAAACAAATTAAAAGGAAAAGAGGCAGGTCAGGGCACTGCTAAACCCAAGAAGTAGGGTCACTGCTAAGTCTCAGCACAATAGAAGCAAAATATTTTAACGTTTGAAGGAAGGTTCATTATTTTCAGTTTTTAAGCTTCTTATCCAATATTTTTAAAATGACTTACTGTCTTAAGATTGTTTTCACTTTGTACAGGGCAGAAGTACAAGACAGAAAAGTTTCCAAAAAACAAAATGTTCTATAAAGTAGCAGAAAGCATTCTAAGAACTATACTAATATTGGAATGGTGAAAGGAGATTTTGCCAATAGGGATGACTGCAAGCAGAGGCATGGGGGGGGGGGGACTTAGCAAAGGAACCAAGATACTAGGAGCAAATAACTAGAGAGGGAAAGGTAAAAGAATGGGATGAGGCCAAACAGACATTTGAACTGCAGGTTAGACACTGCCTTCCCTACCAGGGATTGATAGCAGAGTATACGGAAAGAGAAGGGGAATAGGGGAGTGCTAAGTAAAAGACCAGCGTTTAATTGAGCCTACAGCAGAAGTTGCTGTAAAAGGGATAATTAGTAGGGCATATAAAATATACTGCATGACATATATAAGAATCAATCATAGGAAGTTAAAAAAATTGGGAAGAGAGAATGGAAAGGCAATATACAAAAGAACAACGGGGACATCTGTATGGCTCCCAAGTATGCAATAAAGATGGATTTTTGCTTGGAAATGTTTGCAAATGGATTTTTATACCCAGGCAGACATCAGAGAATCTTTCCACAGGTAGAGAGCAAATGCTGAAGGTGTGATTGGAATGAGAGACAGACAGATAACTGTGAAGTGTTTTTTAAGGAATGTAATGTGTTGGTAAATTTTTTTTAAATTTCCTATAGAGTACCTTGTTAGAAATGTTGGGAGCAGAAATGGTTGTAACAAAGGAAATTACTCTTTTGAATTGGCACAGAGAATCCATAGTAAGGCCTTCTTAAATTCACTGTTATTGGCTGCCAAAAAAGCAACTACTACAAAATGGAAATCAAAATCCAATCCAGCAATAAACAGAATATTGAATATTGTAATGGGAATAAGCAAACTGGAGGTGGAATCACTAGAAAAGGGGAAGGAGCACATTACATAGAATAAAATGGAATCTGTTGGGAAAGACACATGCGGAATAATGTTCAGGAGGAGGATGAATGAGGTTTAAAGGAAGGCAGGAATGTTGTAGAGAATGTTAAAAAGAAAACCTATATGTTTAATATATGAAAATAATGAAAATATTACTTTGATTTGTTCTCGTTTCTGGTAGTGTATGTGTACCTAATTTCATCGTTTAAAATGTGCGAACATAATAAAGACATTAAAAATAACAAGATATTGTAGTTTTATTGTAGTATAATAGTATTGGGAGTAATAACTCTCTTTGCTGCATGAAGAATGTAACTGAGAAAGTCTCAGATTATATTAATACAAAAACAAAAAATGTCTATGCCCTGCAAGCTGTCTTATGGTTGAATGTTAAGACTAACAGAATCAATTCCAGAATGGTTATTTTGGAAACTGCCACACAGTCATTAAAACAGTGATGCAACAGTCGATGAGAAATGGTAAATTCAACAATATCTTTTTTGGTATCTTTAAAGGAATCAGAAATACTGATAACTGCATCACGTTTTTTATTTGTAAAAGCTTTAGGGGAGTCCCTAAAGGTATCAGGTAGGACCCTGAATTATTAAGTCTGACAGAAAAACTTCAGCAGGAAATAAAGAGCCACTCTCATCAAATTGTATTGGTATTCAAGGGGCATACTGGATGGTGAAGAGGAAGCAAGGCATGGAGAATACATTACTTTGACTGTCCCTTGAGGGCCTGGGGACTTAAACTTCATACTTAGATGGGATCGGGGGGGTGCTTTTTGTAGTAAATGAGGGTATTTATCTTTATGGATCTAAGCATCAAGACCTACTGAACAAGAAAGCATTTCAGAGGTAAGAGATTTCTTAAAACCACAACTTATCCATTGTGTGTTGTTTCATAGCTGAATATGGATGAGCTCAGCAGGAAAAAAATATGTAAATATATATATATATATATATATATATATATATATATATATATATATATATATATATCAAAGAAAATGAAGACAGCTACACTCCTGTAGGCAAATGCTGCGCTGTAAATAGCACCAAATGTAGAAATCAAAACGAACAGTTCAGCAACAACAACCATGCGAATTCCAAAACAGTATAATACAACAGCTCGTGCTTTTACGAATAAACACTCCAAGATATAGAAAAAAAAAAATCTTGGGAGTGTTTATTCGTAAAAGCATGAGCTGTTGGATTATACTGTTTCGGAATTCGCATGGTTGCTGTTGCTGAACTGTTCGTTTTGATTTATATATATATATATATGTGTGTGTGTGTGTGTGTGTGTGTGTGTGTGTGTGTGTGTGTGTGTGTGTGTACACACACTTCCATCCATCATCTTCGGTGACCTAAGTAGAAATACACTAAATTCTTTCTAGGCAAATGAAAAATACTTAATTTTGACTCTGAAGACAAAAAAATGAAACCTGGGGTATGAACAAAACAATTGCTGCTAATTCCAGCAGTAGAAGAGCAGGTATTAGATACAGGAACAGTGAGCTGACCTACTAGCAGCAGGGAAAAGTCAGCAGGTGGAAGGAAAATACTTTGGCTGAAAATGAGTAGCAAACAGATCTTTAAGTTCAAGAGAAGTTTGAGAGCTTTTCCTGTTTCTCTGCAGTACTGTGCCTGGTTCCAGGCCCAATGTTGTTAGACAAGCTATAGGCTTACAGCAGCAGAACACTTTTCATTGTGACAAGTAAAGAAGGCCAGAAGGCAGAACACAGGTGACCTCCCACTGGGCTAGAGCTCAGTATCAGTTAACTGCTCCTATCGCTCAATCAGAGACCAGCAGGTGACACTGGTATCACAGGCGGGGATTCAGGACTAGAAACAGCTCTGCACAGCAGCATGCTGCAGGTGATAGCATGATTTCTGCAAGGCTTCTTCTTGAAACTAAACAACCTAATACAGCTTGGCTGTATAAACTCTGTGGGCACGTTTAAGTAGGCAAGAATGGAATAAAATAAGAGCAATGCAGCTTACAAATATGTACAATGAAAAAAAATATATTTAGAAATAATCTACAGAGCAAGTGAGTATAGAGAACATGGGTCAAGATGACAGCATTGGTGAGACAAAGTACAATTTAAGATAAAATAAGAGGTAATGCATGTAAACAACAACGCAAGAAGGAGGAATGAAACAATGTAATAACTGATGGTGCAAATCTGAAGGACAAAAGAAGGGGTGCAACATGAGTCAGATAGTTATATGTGATGAATAGAATAGCCACTTGGCAATGCGCAATTTCAATGGAATCCTACCGCTAAGAACAATTATTAAACAGACTTACATATAATATACATTAGATACAACTATTAGGTAATTAACAGGCATACACAATTCAATGTGCAATAAAAATATATAAAAAAATTAAAAACAATACTCATTCTACAGAGAGACAGAATGTAGATAGAGATCATGAGTTAAGATGAAAGTATTGATAACACAAAGTAAACTAAAGATAGATAGCAGGTAATGCATGTAAAGAACAACGGAAGAAAGATAAATGAAAAAGTGTAATAAAAGATAGTAGAAAATCAATGGTTATTCTGTTAGCATCTGATAACAGGAATCCTCTTCAAAACTGAAATTCAAAGGTGCTTCTTTTAACAACAGAATTTTTAAATAATTCCTCAAAGATGTGACCTGTTAGTGTGTACATAGTCTTTCAATCGATTTTTAAATACCTGTGTGGAAGAAATTTGAAACGGTACAGGTAGAACTCTGTTCCAGAACTTGCCGATATGGACAGATATGCATAAATCTTTTGTTAAATATAAGGACCTTATGAAATGACCTGAGGTCATGGAACACTTTTTGCCATTCCAGAATATGAGCAAGAAAGGGGCAGCTGCATGAATTTAATAGTTTATGGATGCATTTTATTGTATTATGGTTATTATAAGCTATTGCAAACTGTGAGGAAAGAAAGACTGGTGAGTTTTATCACGATGACCTGCTGCAAATCCAGCAATCTTGTTATAAGTTTGCTCCAGTTTGTAAAGAAGTGGAGACTTTAGGTTAGGGAATACAATCACAAAACAAGGAAAGGACAGAAACAGTTACAGTAAGGTAGTAGTTTCAAGATTTGGGGGTAAGAATAGATTTCTCCATTTAAAGACATCTGAGTTTCAGTTTTGTCTCAGTTAGTACAATACTGCCTATCAAACATAAATGGTTTATCAGTTGTGAGTCCATAATTTAGTGAAAGTAAACACAAAAGTCAAAAGGAAAATTAGATATGTGATGTGTTATGGAGATACAGTATGCCCGCCTTATCAGCGGATAGTTGGTTCCAGAGCCTGCCACAGATACCTGAAACCATGGATACTAGCAAACCATCTATGAGACCTTTCACCTGGCAATAAATTGTCATAACTTGAAGCAGGAGAACAAAGGTAGAAAAGTATCCAGCAATATGGTAAGTGCATAACTTCTGTTTTGTTGAAATGAGCATGTCAAATGAGCTAATCACTGATGTGTTTCTTACTGATATTTTTAAATATGTTACTACTTGCGATGGCATTTTTCAACAGAGGTTTACTAGTGGTTGGAATTTTTATTTTCTCCTACATGCAGTAACCTCTGAATTGATTACATTTATTTTGGAGGTGTAGGAGGAACAAACCCTTGTAAGAAGAAGTCCTCGGTTTGATTCCCTCAGTCTGCATTATCCTACTTTGTGACTGAACAGTTCACTTAACCAGTGCTCGTAAGTTGCCTTTTAAAGAGGTGTTTATGCCTAGTAGGTTTATCTGGTTAAGAAATAAATTAAAACCTCTCTACTTTGCATTTTGGGTATCCCTTGCTACTTACACAACTGATTGTTCCATCTTATTCCCACAACCCTCACAGCCATTCTTTTCTTATGGAGATTTCCAGCATAACATCTTTCTCCTGCAGGCATCAATCCCCTTTTCCAGTTTTGCACATAGGGTATAGGTGTTACATCAGCAGTGACCCGCACCTACGGCCAGTGTTGACAACAACAAGTGGATGGCCACATAGACATTGTTTCAATTTTCAGAGCTAAATGTGGATGAAGTACTACTAGAATGCATTTCAATAAGGTTTTCAGCTTCATTTTATTTAGGTGTTGGCTATGTGCCATTACATATCTATTTATTAATCCCCCCCCCCCCGTTTTCATCTTAGCCTCAGTTTATCACCTTCTTATGTGCTATTTATTGCATATTGACACTGCTGTTCTTTCCTGAACTGTGATCACAGATCCTAGGAAGAAATGCTTCCCAGGGAGAAACTAGAATTATAGTGAGAAACTCATTTAATTTCATTATATACATTCTTATTAAAACCTTGCTCTTAAGTACTGAGAAATCAAGCTGTAAACATACATTTACTTTTACAAATTGAACGACACAACATGAGAAACATTTGACAATTGCGTGTCAGTGACTCAGCAGGTTGTACAGTTGCCCCTAATTCCAGGAAGATCAGAAAGGCATGGGTTCTTTTCCCACACCAGGAACCTGGATTCATGTGCCCATACAGACACTGCATTGCAGCATTGGAGGTTCGGCACCTCAAGGTGCTTTCCATTGGAAAAATGTTAAATTGCGGTCCCACTTTCAACCAGCCTGCGACCACTTCAACCACTATTTTAAACCACTGATAACTGAAACTGAGGTTGCCAAATCCACAGATACAGGTGCTTTCCATTGGAAGAAATGTTTAATTGCGGTCCCACTTTCAACCAGCCCGCAACTGCTTCACCCATTATTTTAAACCACTGATAACTGAAACTGGGTTGCCAAATCCATGGATACAGCAGGCATACTGTAGTATGATTGCAGCTGTTATTCTTGGGATTCTTGTAAACAAAAACATGGCTCTGGATTTGTTAGTGTTTCGATATAGTCAAGAAAAGTTCAGTCAAGATTTCATGGAACCGAATGTGGTCCATAGTTCTGAGTTGAGGACAGAACAGTATCACCTGTAAAAGGATGCTGGATCACTATGATGATGTGATACCATTTACTGGATCAGCTTAGGTTATGCACTACAATTACGCAAGCATTCAAACTAATAGAAGCACATTTTCAAGAGGCAATAAAGACTACTATTTCCTGATGAAAGTCATGTAATAGTAAAAAAAAGCCGGAGTATTTGTATTGTAAAACTTCTGTTGGTCCAGTAAACAGTATTACATCACCTCTGTGTTCCAGTGCATTTTGTCACTGGACCAGCTTGACAATTCTCCTCTCACTCTCTCTCTCTCTCTCTCTGAATATGATGGTAAAACTGTCAGGATAATAAATCACTTTGGGATCACAATTGTACCACCATCTCAATGAATATAGTGAAAGGTAAATGGCCAAACAGTGAACTCTGTGGAACAGCTAGCATCACCAGACTAGGAGAATGGGACAAGTCATCTATAGGCATACTGGAGGCACTATATGATGCTAGAAGCAATAGTGTAGCTTGGGTGGGGTGAAGGAGGTGAAACTGTCCCAGGCGCAAAGTGTTAGGGAGCATGATTGGTCAATCCTGATCACTATTTAGTGGTTTTAAATGCTGTAGTATTCTGTATGTGGACTAAATGGTAGAAACTGCTAGCTACACATAGTGCAATCAGCTTGCTACAGTTTAAAACAAAAAAAAAGAGTTTTATTCTTTCTTTTTTTACTGTTAATCATATTTCCCTTACTCTTAACCTTGCTTCCACCTTTTATTTCTCCTACCTCCCATACCTACTCCACTATTCACCTCTAACAAATGCTTATTTCTCACTCACCCCTCTCTTCGTTATCCACTATTTGAATGTTCCACTCTCACATTTGCTTTATGAATAAGAAACATACTCACTTACAACATGTTAAAACATTTCAATGTTATGTGATACTGTATGATATCTTGTTTTAATCATAGTATGTGTAGTATTCTACATATTTACAGTATATTGTAATCTGATGTCAATTTTCACCTATGTATATGTTGGTTCTGTTCTCATATTTGTGGAACTTTTCTCCCCGGGCCTCTGCTGAAAACGAATAAAATTATCGAATCAGGCTCTCCCAGTAAACAAATGTCAATAAATAAATAAACCCTGAGCACTGCAGAGCTCCATGCATGGTACAATAATAGCAACCCCTTACTACAAATGTAGCAAGTAGTTTGCTGCATTTTAAACAGAATATTTTTTGGATAACTTTAGCACTCCATGTCCCATCTAGATAAACTGCAGCAACTAGCTTGATACAGTTTAAGGAAATGCAAGAGCTTTTTTATTGTTGTTGTTGCTTTTTTTATCCTTATTTGAGGAATGAGAGTTGGGGATGCATAAATGGGACCTGATTGGCTACTGCAATTCAAGAGCACTGTGTAGCTGATCATGAACCTTTTTTTAATTGCTCCTGTACCATTGAGGGGTAAGAGTGGGGAACAGAAACAGGGCCTAGTTGGTTGATTGGTTCTTGCATTTCACTGTGGACCTTTTTTTTTTTTTTTTTTTTTGCTCCTCAATAATGTTGTAATGTTGAGTGGTGAATGGTTCTGGGTGCTAAATGAGCCAGGTATGCCGCTGGCTAGAAGTTCCAGAAACTGACAGTGGTTGACCTAAGTCCTAAGACTGGAAAAACTCCCTTATCAGCCTCAACAAAAAGTTGAGATCCCTCATCAAATCTTCTAAAGCTAGCTATGAAAACAGAATTGCAGCAGATAGTAAAGAGAGCCACAAGGCCTTCTATATTTATGTAAATAACCTCCATGGCAATACCCAGATTTACTCTGAGCTACTGCGCAATGGTACCTCCTATACCGAGCCAACAGATATTGCCAATATACTGGCCGACAGAAAATTCAGTGCCAACTTTTCCCCTCTCTGCACCCTCAAAGGACCAATCACAATACCAGTAGATTGCCAGGCACTCAGTATTATTGCTGCACAGGTTAAAACAGCACTGTCCAAGACCAAGACTTCTATGGGACCTGACAATATCCCTGGCTGTGTTCTACATGAACTACAGAGTGAACTGGCACCTCACCTGTGTGCCCTGTTCAATCACAGCCTCACCTCAGGCTTTGTCCCTACTGAATGGTGCACTGCTATAATCATCCCTCTCCACAAAGGAGGAGTGACTACAGACTCTGGGAACTATCGCCCCATTAGCCTGACAAGTCTGATATGCAAAGCTATGGAACGCATCATCATGGACCTAATAAACAAGGATATAGGGAATCTCCAAACTCTGGATCCCACACAGTTTGGTTTTGTGAAGGGTAGATCATGTCTGCTCATCTTAGCCGACTTCTTTGAGTGAGTCACCAGAGCTGTGGATGAAGGCAAGATGGTTCATGCAGCCTACCTTGATCTGGCCAAGGCCTTAAATACCATTTCCCACTCAGGAATCATAGAAAAACTCACTAAGCTAGGCATCAACCCCTATATCACTAGGTGGGTTGCAAACTGGATCACAGCTAGAACCCACAGTGTGAAAGTAGCTGACTCCAAATCAGACTGCCGACAAGTCACGAGTGGAGTCCCACAGGGATCAGTCCTGGGTCCTCTCCTGTTTGGTATCTACTTCTCAGAAGTCCAGTCCGACACAAAGGGACTCTGGCTGACAAAGTTCACAGGCGATTGCAAGTTGGGAGCCATTATTAACTCCCCAAGTGATGTTGACATCCTACAGAAAGGCCTCACTGAGACTAATGACTGGTGTCAGAACCATGGCCTTAAGCACAATGCCAAAAGAATTGTGGTCATCCCCTTTAGGAAATACCCAGTTCCCATGAACTACCACATCGATGGTAGTCCACTGAACACAGAAGGCATTATAAGAGATCTGGGAACACAGGTTGACAGCAACCTCTCTTTTGGCCACCACACTACCACTGTAGTCAGAAAGTCCTTCTTTGTGGCACATCTCATTATTAAGGGTTTTGCATCCAGGAAGAAAGAGGTCATTGTCTCCATCTACTCTTGCCTCATTAGGCCAATCATTGAGTACAATGCCTCATTTGGCATGTACCTCACTAGACACCTGCAACAACTGGAGAGGTCACAAAAGTACCTCACAAAGAGGATCCTAGGCATTAAACACTTGTCCTATACGGACAGACTCAAAAAACACCAGCTATTCTCTGTCTCATATCACCTACTTAGAGGCGATCTCTGCTTGACTTATAAAGCCATGTCTGACCCAGCTCTGTTAGAAATGCTATATCTAAAGAAATCCCAATCCCTCTGCACCACACGCTCCAGAGATCTCAATCTCATCACCACAATCAACAGAACGTGTTGGAGGGACAGGTTCATAACCTAGAGACTGCCCATGCTATGGAATAGACTTCCCATACATGTCAAATTTAGCACCTCACTGGCCCTCTTCAACAGAAATCTTGATGAGTGGATGGGAAATAGAAAATTCACCCCGGGGATCACTCCAGTGGCTCTACTCGACAGAGGCACTGGAAACTAAGGTCGGGTGGCACGATGCCAGTGTAATCCTATGGGCTAGGCTTGTAAAGACTCCAAGACCATTAGCCTAGTACACATCTATGAATCTATGAACCTATGTGTACAGTTGCTGACTTGGGCCTCTGGAGTTTTAGCACCAACATACCTCTCAACTCTACAGAATTTTGCAGAATGTTGATGATTTTGCCTAAAATTTTTGCCCTGTCCTTTGTAAAATATATGATATTCTGGTAAATCACTGAAGATTATGGTCAGACAAGAATGACAGACATTGGAGTTTTATACTGTTCAGAAAATGCATGTTGACACAAAATCTGTTGTTCCATTAATTTTTAAGTGAATTAGAGTAATATGCGGTGGTGGTGCTGTGGTAGCATTGTGGCCTCACAGTAAGACGTTGTCCTGTTTGATTCTCAGCTAGAGTGTCTTCTTTGTGGAGACGTGTGAATGGGCGTACCTTCGGTGAAGGTTGTGCGTCAGAGCCAGCAACTCGGTACCTAAAAATCTACTGTCAAACATTAGCGGACCGGAGTTCCACTGTAGCGACCCCTAACCGGGAAAAGCCAAAAGACGCAACAAGAGTAATATTTAGAACATGTCCCCAATTTAGGCTTTTACCTCCCTATTATTTTTGGCTTTGCCTAGAATTATTGAGTGAAGAAGTTTAGAGGTATTTATATGTGGGCTAGTGCAGGTAACTTGTGTATGGGTGTGTGTCATGGAACTGCACAACAATTGGCTGTATTACTTGAGATTCACAAATCACAATATATGCAAGATTCATTGGCTGACATTTTATATAGCTGTGCAGCAATGGGTACTTCTGCCCTATGGACAGCAGTAGTCTAGTACATGAAGGAGTAAAAAATCCTGCTGTAGCTCCTTCACAGCCAGTTTACTGAGTGACAGCTGGGGTTTTATGATAGACATTTCATGAAAACTGAAATCTGGTATGACCTATCTGAGACTCTAACCAGGACCATGGATATAACCAGGACAGGTGAGCAATCTTGGCATCAGTACAATGACCTGTGCCACTACCATTTTGATGACCTTTGTCAGTAGGAAGCAGAGGGTGGGCAAAAATGTCCCAGCTGGTACCGAAAGTGTCAGTCATTGTACATTTTTCTTATTTTTTTTTGGGGGGGGGTAAGGGGAATCACCATCAATACCCCATAAAAATATGTTCCTGATATTTGCAGATATGTCTGATATATGTCATTCTCATTTATGGTAAGGTACTGTGGGACACAACTATGTGTGGATTTGATGGTGCTGGGAAGTAAAGTTAGTGTCCTTTGCAGATGTGTTCCTGCCATCTGCAAATCTGTCTGTGATACAAATTATATCTATGGTGGAATAATACATATGTGTGGTGGTGGACATCCATGCCTGGGTGCCAGTTTGCTAACAACTCTATCACCATGTTCTAGGGCAATAACATTGTGTAGGTCTGTGTGCCTTCAGACAGGAAGTACAAACCTGGATGCCTACTGGGCAACAGGATAAGGGACATAGGTGCAGGGGTGTGAGTTATAGATAATGTGCTTCCACTTTCCTCAACAGCTTTCAGAGTTCATTAATGTGACCCTTTGTCTTCCTAGCATGAGAAGAACAGGATGACAGTCACATGGACTGGCATAGGAGGATGTTCAAACAAGAAAGGTATGGTGGGTATTGCTGATGTATGCTGTCTAGTGGGATTTTATGCATTTTCAAAGCACATTATTTCACCTTCCCTAAAAATACACAGAGAAAGCCCCCATACCCCCACACATTTAAACCAACTCGATGGTTCAACCAAGTGGAAAAAAGATAGACCCCCCAAAATGTACATCGATGGTTTGCACAATACAACATGTTGTGGTGAAAACCACTGCAGACTTACATTTTTGAACTAAAGTTCCTCATCATAAAAGCCACTAGCAAAGTGAATGTAAACCATCCAGTGTTATACACCCAATGCATTTACGGGACTAATACACTTATGGCTCCCTTCACATTGACTCCACTTCACAGGTTTTGAGAAAGAAAAAGCTGAACAAGTTCCTGAAACATAACCTGGCCATGTTGAGACTGTACAGGAGCGTCCACCCTTATTGCTTGCAGTGGTCCTGCTGTTGGTCATGTCTGTGGTAAAGAGGGGGCTAAACATAAAGTATGACCACACAGAATGCTTCATGGATCAACGTCAGATTCACTCACCTAGACAGCCCCAACTACTGTGCCATTATGGGATACACACGCCCAAACCACCAGCCATGCTGATCCCTTTGCTGACAATGGGTCAGTGTAGCTCTATTCTGGGCCAGGCTTACATGCTGTCTGAACTCAACCCTGTCCCAACCTGATGATTTCCCCTTCATATTGTGTGAAGACACATAGCCTCCATGTTGTCTAACTGCTTGTTGCTATTTGTCTGCCTTCTGTCTCCCTATCCTATTGTGTACACATCCACATCTGTTTGCCAGTTTTATTTTATGTCTGTCTTTTCTTCCCTGCACACTCACCTCCCTTTCCTTTCTCTGCTTTTTCTGGCACTTTTGCCCCAACAACATCTCTATATAAGACAAAACAGTCTCTACTCCACCAAAAAAGTTACCATACCTCTCCTCAGCACACTCCTACATGTTTTTTCCTGTATGTGTCCCTCTGTTTGCTGCCACCCCCTTTCCTACTTACCTATACACCCTTTGCATCCTACTGTATGCATCATAAGACTGTGTGCACATGTGAGCCCCCTTGTAGATGCCATTCTAATACAGCTGTATGTATGGAACTCAACTTTGTCACTCTATCAGGGGATACTTCATCAAGCCTCCTGTTCCCAGTATGTTTTGGCCTAATTATCAGCTTATAAAGGAATTAAGATCATTCCCATCCTCCACCACAGCAGATTGCAAGGGCCTAGGAGAGCTGCTGTCTTAGCAACCTCAGCAGTACTTAAGTTTGTGGAGTAGGTACCGGCCATCCTCTGGTCACACAGCCACAGCAAGCTCCTGTCTGGTCACATCCTTTTTCAGTCACCTGCCCATAATTTGGTGATATCACTCAGGACTGTGGAGTATTTTCCAAACATGCCCCAAGTCTAGTAGGGTTCGATGGCCCTGAGTGAGAAGGGTAGACCACCAGATCCACCTGCACAAATGAATAAAGTTCAGGTCCTAAATTGTAGGCAGCTGTTTCAGGTCTGATCAGACCTCTTCTTAGAGGTACAGAAGCACAGTCTTATGGAACAAGGCATGATACCAGCACTAGCGGAGACCAGGTTTCTCACATCTCTGTGTTGCCACTGGCAGATGCATCTTATTACTTGACACCCAGCACATGCAAGTCACATGTTCAACATCATGCACTTTGCTTCATCTACAAGCAAGTATGCCCAGTCTGCAGTTAGAAGAACAAATGAGTAACAGAAGCAAGAGGCCATTACCTCTTAGACAGATAATGAAAACGACATAATGGTTCCCTGCAACTCCTTACTGGATGACCACAGTCCTTTAAAGAAAGCTTGTGAGTGATAAAGTCAAATATTAGCTGTCTGTGACACTGTTTCCATCAATATATATTTAAATTAATGTCTGGGAAAGAGAAAGGATGAGCCTTGGTTCATCCCCCCATGGAGTCCTCATATATACAGTCAGAAATGACCTAGATTCTGCTCCAATGGCTTATGTGAAAGGCAGATGGCCTCTATAAGTGGCTGATGGAGTGGAGTTAATCTTGAAAAGCATAGTGGAGCAAAAGCCTATGTAATCACTATGAACCATTACAAGACCTGAAGGCCACAGCATTATGCACTTTAATGCCTGTCAAGGAGTCTAAAATGCTGCACGTGACAAGCAAAATAGTATTCTGTTCTGCCACATAAGGGTTTAACTCCTTCGTACATTTGTCTCACATACCCAGGTCCCAGTCTGACCCAGTGTGTCAGGTGCTGAAAAAGCTTTCAGCCCTCCTAAGCTATAGCTAAAGCAGAACTAGCCAAGATTCTATTAAGAGCTTTCACAGAAGAGCTACTACATGAGTTGCTCCAGTTTTGTGCTGATGCTATGGTTAGATTGTCAGGCTCAAATGTGGCCTGGAGAGGATTGTGTGGTTGAGGTTCTCATCCTTTAAGGTGGAAATCAGGCTTGCCTATCCCAGATGCAGTTTTCAGTGGGGAGGTTCTATTTGGCCAGACTTTTCAGGTCCTGATATATAACCTCCTGAAGAGGACCTCTATCAATTCCTTCTGACCCCTACTTCTAATCCTAGCTAACATCCTAGGAAGCAGCAATCCCACTTCAAACTAAGGAGAACCCTGATACATGCAGTGGTGTCATCAAGTCACCAAAGGGGACAGCTCCAGCAGCCAAAGCATTATAGTTCTGATTACCTTCAGAGCTTTTCTATGGGGGTCTCCAACCACAACTTTCAGGGTCACCATGAAAGACCAGTGGATTTTGTACATAATTATGGATAGACACATGTTAAGCTTTTATGCCCTCCCCAGAAAGAACCCCATTCAGAGGCAAAGGCATCTCCATACAACTCCATATATAGGTCATGACTGTACTCCACAAAGAAATAGAAGATGATGTTCCACTATTGGTACAAGGTGAAGTGTTCTAGTCCCATATCTTCTTACTTACAAAGAATATGGAGGGATTCCACACCATATTGGACACCTAAACATTCAATGAACTCATTCTGTAAATCAAGTTTTAGTGATGCTCTGTGGAGATCATGTCTCTAATGCTATATTGTGCCTTGATGACCACTAGATATGACAGATAGCTTCTGGCATATCAGGTGTCTGGGGTTCTTTTAGAAGATGGTTTAATTTGGCTTTAAGTGGACAATTTCAGTACAAGTTACTGTCATTTTGTCTCTGTTTTTCACCCAAAGTGTTCATAAAGGTGTGACCTGTGTTGGCAGAGGCCTTGCAAAGAAATGAATTCCATGTATTTCCTTACCTGAATGACTGGCTTCTGGCAGCACTATCAAGTGACTTCCTTGTAGCATCTCTATAATGGACATTGTCATAACTGCAGCCCCTGTGTTATGGTCACCATAAACTGGAAAGAGTCCTTTCTGATACCATCCACGTAATTATTTTCATCAGCATAAAACTAGACATTTTCCAATGTCTAAAACTTCTACAGCCTGTGTAAGGATATAGTAGATGTTTTAGGTTAGGACCTGCTATGCCTAATGACTTCCACACTATTCATAGTTCCTTTTTCACAAAAGAGAACATTAGTGTTACAAGAGTCAGAAAGTACCAATAGCTATATACTCAGCACATGCTCACTGGTCTTCTCTTGGTGTCACAGCAGTGATCCTAGACTTGGTAGGTGTTGACATCCACCATTGATCCAAATGTAGGTCTCCGACATCAGGGGTGCAGAGTGTGGCTTGCCTGCCTGCAAAAAAAACATTTTTTGTACACTTTTTTTTTATTGCATATGTTGTTTGCAGTTTAGTGATTTGAGTTATTTGTGATATAATTTCTGAAGGTCAGTCACAAAGGGGTCAAAAGTCTTATCATGGAGCCTGACAGAGGTTTTTCTTGCAGATTGTTGAGCCCGTCTTGGCTCCTCCAAAGTGACAGAGAAGGGGTCCCACCACAGAAAGGGTACTCCCCATCAATAATTTGGAAGTACATGCAGTTCTCTTGGCCATAGTGGCTCAGACAGAAAGTTGGTTGCAAGGACTCTCGTGATCTGGCTCAAAAATTCTGTCTGTCATGAGGTAGCTAACAAGCAAAAGGATATGTGTTCATATTGCCTATGCAGAGTAAAAGAGAGACAATGTAGGTCTGGCAGTGACCCAGTGACAGAGGTACTTCCTTTTAATAGTTCACATCCTGAATGAAGTGAATGTACTACAAGACTCTTTTAAACTCTCTTCAAGTCCTCATGCAGAGTTCAGCATTAAAAAGTAATGTCTGGTTTGGATTTTCTGGAAGCACAGGACCCCAGAGACTGACCTGTTTGTCACTTAGTAATTTGTCATATGCCACTTCCAGTGATTGCCTCAAAACAGTGTCCACTACAGACATGTGTACGATAATTATTTAGTCATTGGCTCACAGCTTTACCAAACATTATAACTTGGACCATAATGCTAACTCCAGAAGCTAGACTTCATTTGATACTTTTACAGTTTTAGGATTTGGTCTTCTGAGTTTTTTACCTCTTTGCTGTCATCTAACTCCGAACCCCCTTGGGTCTTACTGCTTTGGGCTGAAGAAGGGACCCTAATGTCAGCTATAACAGATACAGCCTTACCATATACCAATTGATCTATGAAATGACCGTTCACATTGGGCCACAGATACCTTCTATCAACCCTCCCTCCCCCAACTTGGACTGTCTATCCATCCAGCAGTTGCTTTTTGTATGCCAATTGAGCAGACGTATATATTTATGTCCTTATAACATTGTAACTCTCAAATCTTTATTTTGTTTTCTTTCATCTGAAGGAAATGTGCATGCAGTGTTTGGAGAAAGTTGCCAGGCTCAAGGGTATGTGAGGTCTTGTTATGTGATGGCCCAGTATGTCCCAGCATAGGTTATGCATACCCCCAAGCATAGGGGCTTCAGAAAAAAAATACCAAAATCGATTGAAGGGAATTATAATCCCTGTCATAAACCTACTAATTGCCTCACAGTGATTTAGTAAGAATATATCTTTTAGTAGCAGTGACATCTTCAATAAATAGTTTGCAGAACTCTGACAAAAGCTTCAAATCAAAATAACTGAAACATCAGACAGCTCTGTGGTGCAGGGGGACAGAGATCTGACTCATGCACCAGTGAATCAGTTTTAGCTAGTGGTCCCAGACTCTGCAGGAGCCATCTGAGGGATGAGAGTGAGTGGTCAGTGTTGACTCATCCCTGGGAGGAACAGATAGGAAGCCACATTCATTGCTTGAGCATTGCCAGGATAGGTACTGGCTCATGCACAGACCATGAAGATGGGACTTTAGCCTGACAAACACTAGTTATGCAAAACAATAAGGTCTGATGTGTAGAAGCATGCATGACTGTCTCAACATCATAGCCCTGAAGCTGTAATGTCTTTTCTAGCTGCCAAAAAGAAGTAGGGCTGGCTAGAAAGACCAAACCAGTTATGGATGATGGCTCACCACTTCTCTCCCTTCAAAGCCACATGAAAAAGCTGAGGCCTCTGTAAGGTGATCCCTCTATAGCAAGGGAGGGCCCCATTGAGAGAAGTTTGTATGGTAAGGATATGGAGGAAGCAAGGAGAGACATATTGGAGTATCTGGTGGTGCTAAATGGCCAAAGGCTTGGAAAATAAATATCATTAAAATATTGAAATACCTAATGCAATGCAGGTTTGTAACCCCAGTGGTTTCCACAACTACTGCACTGCATTTTTAAAATAGTTAATTTATGCGTCTGGCCTAGTAATGATGTTGTAAAACAATGCACTGAGCTAATCCATAATAATATCACATATTCCACTTCCAATGATATAGCCAATATAATAGTAAACAACCACAAAAAGTAGAACGACAAACCCGTAAATATGTTCAATCAGCACACAGAGACCAGCCAACAATCCAAGAAGACTTTAATGAATGAAAAGTTAAGTGCTTTCTTCCCCTGTAGAGACTTCCTCAGAACAACCATCATTCAAAATAACCAGCCCTTATATACCCTTTATTAATCAACTATACCTTAATTAATGAAAGGTCACTCCCCTTTAAAGTAAAACCACATAGTAAGCATTTAAAAATACTGTTAAAATGGTCAAATATTACAAAATACATATGTACACATTATACAAAACATTAAATACAAATAAATGTATAAAACCATAAAAATTGTGGATAATTACACACAATAATATGCAAATAATACACAAATGATACAAATTGATGTACACCAGTCAGCCCTTAATTTGTTTTAGCTTCAAAATACAAGCTATGTTGGTTGCTTCATTAAGCCCTGGAAATCTAGTTGCATCCAATGTTAACTGCCACTTTAATTCACTATAATCAAAGTGCAGATTATAATGAATTAAAGTGGCAGTTAAAATTGGATGCAACTAGATTTCCAGGGCTTAATGAAGCTATCAACATAGCTTGTATTTTGAAGCTAAAACAAATTAAGGGCTGCCTGGTGTACATCAATTTGTATCATTTGTGTATTATTTGCATATTATTGTGTGTAATTTTCCACAATTTTTATGGTTTTATACATTTATTTGTATTTAATGTTTTGTATAATGTGTACATATAATTATATCAAGTAACACATGTATTTTGTAGTATTTGACCATTTTAACAGTATTTTTAAATGTTTACTGTGTTTTTACTTTAAGGGGGAAATGACCTTTCATTAATTAAGGTATAGTTGATTAATAAAGGGTATATAAGGGCTGGTTATTTTGAATGTTGGTTGTTCTGAGGAAGTCCCTACAGGGGAAGAAATCACTTAACTTTTCATTCATTAAAGTCTTCTTGGATTGTTGGCTGGTCTCTGTGTGCTGATTGAACATAATAGTAAACAAATTTGATGCTAACTTTACCCCACCTACCCATACCATTGATCTCTTTATCCTTGAACATTTACTTTCCCCTGAAATCACCTCATAACAAGTTTCAGAATCCCCGTCAGAGGCTAAAAATAATATTTTTGTGGGCCCAAATAGCATAACAGGCTAAATTTGCATCAGTGTTAAGTATGCATAATCTAAACTTCTACCTAAACTGACCAACCTCAGCCTGTCTTCAGGATTTGTGTCTGGTGCCTGGGGAACAGACACCATGACACCCCTATGCAAGGGAGATCTGTCTACAGACCCAGGTAATTATAGACCCATCAGTCTCACCAGCATTATATTCAAAGCTATGGAATGTATTATAACAAAACTAATTTATGGAGATGCAGACAACTCAACTGATCTAGATGCCTTTCATTTTGTTTGCTTTTTCAGTCTCCTGAACCTAGTAAACTTTTTTTTAATTAATTACAGTGGATGGGAACAGTGGTCTTTCCATGCAGAATGCATAGCCTTACATGTCGCTATACTCCACGTTGATGTTATTGAAAAATTATACAAACTTTACATAAATCCATACATTGACCATTGTATTGCAAACTGGCAATCCAACAGATTCCAGGTTTTGAAATTTGTTGATCCCCTCTATGAAAGTACAGTTCTAACTAATGGGGTACCAAAGAGATCAGGATCAGTGCTGTGTACTCTCCTATTTGACATTTAGTTTGCAGACATCCAGACCAATATCCCTGAAGTATGATTGATCAAGTTTACTGATGCCTGCAAGTTGATGCCGGCAACTCTCCCCAAAGAGACTCAGTGTATGTTATCTGTTTTACATGTTTTACTAGTAGTTTCTACCTTACTTGTGCTTCACCCTACCTGGCTCACGTGACAGCAGCCTACCTCTGGTCACTGCACTTGCCCCCCCAACCCCTTCCTTGGGTTTAATAATTACAATCCACCTCTATCCTATCTCCATATCCCGTACCTCTTAGTTGTACCTCCTATCCTTTAGTGCAACTCCCTCCTTTTCCCACTAGGTGGCAGCACCCTCTTAATAATAAGCCCTGCAACTAACCTACCTCTTTTTGCCCCTCAATCCAACTCTACCCAGTCAGTGTCCCTGCCCTCACCAAGCTTAGCTGTAATTCCTTTCCTTTTCTCTCTTCTATTCAGCCACTGCCCTTACCAAGAATAGCCGTAACTTCATCCCACTACTTAGATACACTTGTTCTAGACACTGTCCGTCCCCTCACTAAGACTGCTGTTATTTTACCTCTCCACTCTGTCTACTTTTTGTATCTCACAAAACCATACTCTATTTCCCTTTTTTTTAAAAGACAAATAGAGTAGCTTTTCCTTCCCCAACAAAGCTTAAGAAACTAAGCTTCTAAAGGTTATACCCTCTTACCTGTACCCCCTGTTGTAGCTCTCCTTCTGGCTGACCACTGATTGTTTCTGGCCATTCCCACCTGCCCCCAGTACCTCTAAAATTATACCTTTCCTAACAGTCCCTCCCTCCTTTTCCTACCAATCAGATTACTCCACTCCATTAGTCCCTCCCTCATCTTTGACCAATCAGGTTTGACATTATCCCCATCCCTCTTCCTTCACCACACCCCTAACACTTTAACTCTCACTTACCTTCTAATTCCTTATAACTCATTTATCCTTTTACCATGCTTAGCCTTCCATCAAAAGTCATTTTCTTCTCCCACCTCATCTTACTTCTATCATTGCCATACCACTTAACCTCCTTCACTACCTTTTATGTGCCCTCTTCTCCCCTTTCACCCCAAAACTAGCCCACATCCCACTTTCACAATATCTCAGCCTCTTTAATCATTTCCCACCCTCTACTTCTCTTCAAAATAAAATTACTTCCAATCCCTAATAATACCCATAGACTTAAAGCAAACCTCTACCAATGTTTCCTATACAAACCTAATAAATTTACCACCTATTATACTCTCCTGCATTTAGCTGGCGATATTCACCCTAATCCAGGTCTTTATTGATCTCCTACAAATCCCCCTTCTAACCTCTCTCCAACAAATCTGCCCAGCTCCAAAAATAAACATACTAATAAAAATCTCAAGTTCCTCACTTTTAATGCGCAAAGCTTAAAAAATAAATTCACACTCTTCCATGCCTGGCTTACCCATAACTCCCCAGACATAGTGGCCATCTCTGAAACCTGGCTAAAACCTCACATCAAAGACTCCGAATTCCTACCTCCTGGATATCATTCCCTCCGATCTGACCGCACTAACAAAAGAGGAGGAGGAGTTGCTTTAATTTACTCTAACCTCCTGACTATGACCCCATACCCTAACTCCCTCCCATCATTCAACAATGCAGAACTAGTCATTGGCATACTAAAAATGAACATCCACAAAAGCATCTGCATTATTTCACTCTATATTCCTCCAGGTAATAATGCTAATACATTGGGAGACATCCTCTCCCGGTCCTCTTCTAACATCAAACTAGAAACCTTTATTCTGGGAGATATTAACATTGACTGGGGAAAAATCAATAATCCTAATCCCTCCATTACCATCAACCTATTCAACTTCGCTCAACTTACTAACTCCATTACTAGACCTAACAAAAACAACCCCCCCTGGCACCATACTCGACTGGATACTTGTATCCCATCCTAACAAAATTATTTCATCTGGTGTAATTCCTGACCCTTTAGGAGACCACCTCCCTGCCTTCTCTATTCGAGCCACTCCCACTTCCCCCCACTCTCACTACTTCATTCAAACATAACCTAACCAACTTTAATCAAGATTATTTCTCTAGCTCCCTTAAGCTAACTAATTGGAACCCCCTAAAAACACTGCCACTAGACAAAGCCGTTGAATATTTCAATTCTACGTTCTTAACTATCCTTAACTCCCAAGCTCCAATAAGAAAAAAAAAGAATCAGAACTAAACTCACCCCTTGGCTCTCCAAAGAAACAAAAAAGATTATGCACCAAAGAGACAAATCCTGTAAGGCATACCTTAAACACATACTGCCTGAAATCTTCCTTCAGTATAAACAATTGAGAAACCTGACCAAAAAACTAGCCATCAGAGATAAAAAGTCTTACTACATCAAATTACAAGAAAACCATACAAGGAATCCAAAACAATTCTGGAACTCCATTAACTCCCTCCTTACACCAAGTACTAAAAGCAACCCATGTCCTGACACCAGCAAATCTGATGCTGAAATTGCCTCACTATTCAATTCCTTCTTCATATCTTCCATTGCTGACCTAACCAAGACTTTTAACAACAACCCACCCTCCCATATCAATCTTTCTCTCTCTTCCCACCCCCACCCCACTTTTGAATGTAAACCTGTTCCTACCAACCTAATAAGGAAACTTCTCTATAAACTCAAACCTTGCTCAAATGCTCCTGATAACATCCCTTCCTCCTTCCTAAAGATAGCTTCTGACTCCATTGCTATACCCATCATCATCCTAATAAACAGGTCTCTACATGAATCCTATGTATCCAAACTCTGGCGTTCTGCTTTCATTCTTCCACTTCACAAAGGTGGCAAGAACTGTAATGTCTCTAATTTCTGTCCCATTGCCATCCTCTCCCCTATTTCCAAAATCCTAGAAAAGTGGATACACCTCCAACTCTTGCCTTTCCTTACTGAACACCAATTGCTCTCCCCCACCCAACACGGCTTCCACCATTTATTTATTTATTTTATTTTATTTTATATTTGTTGACCGGGCTAGTCTAGCTGGATACATATCCTTTTTCAGTAGAGGCCCGGGGAGAAAAGCTCCAAGTATGATAAGATTACTACATACAATAGTTAGAATAAAAAAACAAGCTTAAAAATACATTTTGAAGCACAAAATGATTGTAAAGAGAGTACAAGCAATTTGAGTGATCAAAGTTACAAAGTCTTGGTATAGGTTTTAAACAGCAATTAAGCCATGAGTTATAAGGTACAATCAGCACAAGTTCATACAATATTTGACAAGAAAAGCAAATTGGCAAGAAAAGCAAATTGACATTCACTTAGTCAAAGAGGGAGAAGACAGTAGGCTGGAAGATATAAATAGAGAAGAGTTAGCTTGTAATAATTAGAACTATGGTGGGGCAGTAGCCCAGGAGGTAGGGAAAAAAGGGGCAGAGAAAGGAGAATAAGAATATTTAGTCAGGCATTGAGCAGGGACATAGCCAATGTATTTTTAGGTGATCTTTGAGGTGTTTCTTAAAGAGTGGAGTAGATGAAAGAGAGGTTAGTGTTGTAGGAAGGTGTTTCCAGATTCTGCCCACCACATTGGTAAAGAGTGAGTCCCCAGCTTTGTTATTAGATTTAATGTTGGCAATTAGTAACTTGCTAGCTGAGCGTAGTGTTGTAAGATTTTTATATGGGGATATCAGGTTAGAGAGGATAGGAGTATTAGTAGGGTGGTACAGAATTTTTTGTGTGATTACAAGTTGATTATATCGTAGTTGGTTTTGTAGTTCTAACCATTTGAGTTGTTTGAGGTTGAGACAGTGGTGGGTTCTATAGGGAGAGCCAGTAGCAAATCTGACTATATTATTATAGCTAGATTCAAGCTTGGTAAGATTGTGCTTAGATAGATTGGTATAAATGGCAGAAGCATAGAATAGGGTAGAAGTAAGATGAGCCTGGGCAATGGAAGTTCTAGCCAGTTGTGTAAGGAAGGGTTTGATTCTATACAGAGAGCCTAGTTTTTTATTGATAGTTTGAATAGTATTATTGATCTGGTCATCAAAGCTGAGGTTGTGATCAATGGTTATACCCAGAAGGCATGCAGTAGGATCAGGGGAGATGCAAGTTCCATTATAGGAGTTAATAGTGAAGTGGATCTGTGGCAATTTTTGAGTGGGAGTGAAGAGTAATAGTTTGGTTTTCTTGGGGTTGAGGAGGAGACATTGATCAGTAAACCATTTTTCTACAGAGTTAAATGCCGTTTGAGTAAGGGTTTGGAAAGAGGATGAGGACTTGGCAATACAGATTAGAGTAGAGTCATCAGCGTATTGTATGCAAGTGGCTTGTGGAACAGTAGTGTAGAGATTGTTAATAAAGATAGAAAAAAGAAGAGGGCCTAGGATAGAGCCTTGAGGGACTCCAGTGTTCACAGGGAGGGGAAAGATTGTTGCCCCAGAGTACTGCTTGATGTCTGTTATCTAGATAGGATTTAAACCAAAGAATAGCTTGTGGGTCAAGACATTGGGCTTTTAGAGTACTGATAAGTAAGCTATGGTTGACCATATCAAAAGCTTTTGATAGGTCTATAAACAGAGCAGATGAGAGAGAGTTATTGTTTCGATTTCTGTTAATACAGTCTGTAAAGCTTAGTAGGGCAGTAGTGGTGCTATGAAAGGGTCTAAAGCCATGCTGACAGTTAGCAAGTAAGTTGTTATGGAGCAGGTGTTGGAGTAGTTGATGGTGGATACATCTTTCCATTATTTTGGCTAATGGAGAGAGTAGAGCAATTGGACGGTAGTTGGAAATGTCAGTGGATTTACCTCCTTTATGCAAAGGGATTATATGGGATACTTTCCATATGGAAGGGATGGTACCTTCTGTGATTGTTCTGTTTATAAGGATGGATATTGGATAAGCTAAGGGTTTGGCAGCTACTTGATGGTATTCTGCTGGGAGGTTATCTGCAGAGGGAGTACAAGGTTTGAGTTTCTGAAGGAGTTTACAGATAAAGGAAGTTGGAACTGGTTGTAACTGTAAGAGGGGAATAGAACTGTTTGTATTCTGTAAAGGAGAGGGGTAGTGGGTGTTAGTGTTTTGTTAAAGTTTGAATAGGTTCAGTGAAGTAGTTGTTAAAGGTATTGGCTATTTGCAAAGGACTATCATGGGGAATAGAGTTTGGGGCTGGAGTTCTAGCCTGCCCTGGTTTGAGAAGTTTATTAATGCCTGACCAAAACTTTTGAGGGTTGTTAGAGTGTGATTGTTGAACTTTGGAATAATAATTTTTTTGTCTAACAAAATGTCTTTTTTGGTAGCGTTTCTTAATTGCTTAAAGTATAAGTGGTCAGCAGTGTTCTTTGAGGCTCTCCATTTGGCTCATATTTTGCTCCATAGGAACATTTTCTCTCTGGTTAGTTTTGTGAGCCAGGGGGCTATTTTAGTCCTTACACGGGAAGAGTGGATGGGTGCGTGGCTATTTAGGATTTGAAGGAATGAAGTGTTAAAGTAAGAGACGGCTTCATCCAGTTTGAGTTGCTTTAGAGGTGACCAGTTAAAGGCTTTTAGTTCGTTTTGAAAGTTTTCTGCTTGGAAGACTTTTTTTGAATGAAAGGTGACCAAGTTGTTATTATTAGAGCTGTGTTTCTTTTGTTTTATTATGAAGGTTAGTACATGATCACTAATGTCATCTGGGAGAGTTCCAACTTTATAAGTATCTGGATGACTGTTTATAAGGATCCAATCAAGAATAGTTTCCTTTTTGCTAGGTTTATGGAATCTTGTAGGGGAGTTTATTATTTGGGTGAAGCCAAATAGGTTTATGTGGGTGTTTGGATTAGGGGAGTTACATGTGGTCCAATCTATGTTAAAATCACCAAGTACTATAGTTTCCTGAGGTAGGAGAGTAGATACGCTGCTAAGAATGTTTTCGAGAGTGGTAATAGTATTACCTGGAGGGATGTAGGAGCAGATTATATAGATAGATTTAGCACTATTAATTTAAAGTTTGACAGTAAGAGTTTCAGCATTGGTATTTGAGGGTAATAACACATCAATGGGTGTAACAAGAAGTTCAGATTTATGCAAGATGGCTACACCTCCACCTTTTTTGGATGTACGGTCGGATCTTAGGATGTTATATCCAGGTGGGGTTATTTCTAGGTCATGAGTAGCGGGTTTTAACCAAGTTTCAGTTAGGCAAAGTATATCAAATGCATGAGCTTGTAAAAGAGCATGCAGTTGGCTAATCTTGTTATTAATGCTATGGATATTGAGTTGAGCTATTCTGAGTGAGTTTCCTGATATTATAGAGGAGGAAGCATTGTTGAATGATTGTTTTTGTAGATTGTCATGTTGTGGTATTGGGCCAGGATTAGAATGAATGTCTCCACCTATTAGAAGGTTTAAAGAATGTGTCAATGCAGTTTTTATGACTTTATAGTACTTGGGTAGACTTATCATGCTGGGGAAGTAAGTAATGTGGGTATATCTGTGAAACCTAAGCAGTAGGTAGGCTGAAGTAAAGGTAATGTTGCTGTGAGAGAGTTGGGGTGTGTAGTTGGTATAGTTTGCTGTTGAGGGGGTACTTTAAAGAACAAAGAGTAGTGTTCATAGTAGGTAAGGGTATATGTTAAGTTAAGGAATATTAATGAAGAAGACATGAGTAGAGAGTATTTGAGGATAGGTATATGTACATAGGCCATATTGTAGTAGTATGGTAGAAAGGTTAAGTAAGTTATAAGGCAGGCTAAAGTGACAAATTATGTGGGGAAGTAAGATATATAGTATGATAAGATAGAGGAGGTTTGGAGAAGAGTAGGTATAAAGCAGTAGTGTACAGATGATAGAGGAGGGGGATTAGGGGTGGAGTTGATAAGTTCAAGTGTTAGGTGATAGGTTCAGAGGACAGTGGGTGTGGCCAGATAGGTATAAGTTAAACAGCACTGGGGGTGGTCGGGAATTGGGGGTAGGGTAGGGGAGCAGAGTGAGCCTGCAGGGCGAATGGAGCGGGTCACAGCGAGTAGAGAAGGAGACAATCAGTGAGCAGTAACAACCCAGAGAGAGAAGGTGGAGCAGGTAAGAAGGTTTCAGTAGAGCAGGTATGATGGAAGACTAAGGGTAATGAGGAGGGCAGAATAAGGAAATTACTAGTCTGCAGAGGGTAGGGGTTGAGAAGAGTGCAGAGAAGGAGCAGGAAAAGGTAGATTAGGAGAATAGCTAGGCAGTAGGGCAAGGGGAAGAGAAAAGAAGGAAAAATAAAAGGAGCCGAAGCTAGTAGATTGAAAAGAGAGTAAGGGGTCTAGGCTAGGTTAGACTGCCACCTGGTGGTCAGAGTTAGTATAGCATCAGGTGACTAAGTTCTGAAGTATAGCAAGTAGGGAAGGGTAAGCTAAATGGCAGGGAAGCAGTATATAGATGATAATGGTCCTAGGGAGGGGTCTGGCTGCTGGCTTTCCTGACTAAGGATCTAACAATCAGTTAATAGGAATTAAAAAAACAAGAACAAATTTGTTTACAACAAGGGGCAATGATAATACATACTTTGCCAAGTACTATTCAATCAGGTGAGACGTACTGGGACAGCATAAAAAGGAAGGTCCAAGTTGGCAGGCTGGAGGTAGATGAGAGAATCCTTAGTAGTCAGGCAGGTCCCTTATTGCAGGGTAGTGGATAGAAAGCTAGGAGGGTAGGGAGGTAAGATAACAGGGTATTAATAATGTATTAAGGCAGAACAATTTGCTATAGTAGACAGGTTAGGTATTTCTATCAGTTCTACTGAAAAATTGTACTAACAACATACTAATATAATTGTTCTGATAAGGCGTGGTTAAAAATACTCACTCTAGCAATAAAACAATTTCTAGCAGTTCAGAAAAGATGACTGTAGTGGCCTAGGTATCATAAAAATAAAGGCTTACACTTCAGATATCAGGATAAAACAGTATGCATAGGCAAGTAAGTTCTTCAACCATTAGCATTCTACTTTAGTAATACAGGCACTAACAGGATAATAAAGTCATACAGAGAAGAAAAAACCTCAGGAACAGGTCATGAGAGATAAAGACATGGGGCTAGGCAAGTTAAAAAGAGCACATGGCAGCCACTTGGTGTGATAGTAGTAATTCCCATAGAGGATCGACATATATCCACCTAAAATGTTTTATATTTCAGTTGGAGAGTATCTCCTATGCAGTTAAATAATCAGTGCTCCTTGCATTTGACTGGTAGGAATATAAGTAATAGTTCTAACAGAGAAGTATCTATCAAACACCTTTCATTTTACTCATTAGGAAACAAATAAACAGAAAGTTAGCCATGCAAAGCAAGCATATACATAGTCAGAAAAGCCGTGCCAAAAAATACAAGAAGGTCAGGCACGCTCTACAAGTATTGAGAAGCCAAGGGTGGAATAGCGGAAGGTAAAATAAACAGGGCTAAAGTGGTAAAGAAATTAGGTAAGCATAACGTACAATATAATCCCAAAGCTGTGCTTAAGCTAATTCACAGGGCTCACTTTAATTAGCTGCACCGCCATGGACACAGTACCACCACTGCCCTTCTCTCTTTCCTTCATTCTGTGAACTCTGCCCGTGACTCTGGCAATTTAGTCTCATCTGTTCTACTAGATCTATCTAAAGCCTTTGACACCATCTCCCACTCTCTCCTTCTAAACCATCTCTCTAATATCAACCTTAGCCAAAATGCTCTTTCCTGGTTCACTAGCTACCTCTCAAACAGGTCCCAAGCTGTGAAATGGGGCCAAGCTACGTCTACCTTCCTTCCTACACCTACCGGAGTACCTCAAGGTTCCATTCTTGGCCCATTACTATTCAACATCTTTATTAATGACTTCCATAAAGCCATCCCCAACACCACAATTGTTCAATACGCTGACAATTCCACTCTTATCTGCCATGCCCCTAACCAAACAGAACTCCAAGCTCTTACCCAAACTGCATTTTCTACCACTGAAAACTGGATGTTCCAAAATCACCTCTCCCTTAATGCCAACAAAACTAAGATCCTCCTCTTTCCACCCTCCAAATCCTCACCACTAGACAAACACTCCTTTCGTATTACCAGCCTTTCCAACTCCACCATTGAAATAGTAACCTTCACCAAACTTCTCTGTGTCATAATTGATGACCAGCTGAAATTCAATAATCATATCCAGCTAAACATCAAAAAAACACACATAAAACTTGGCTTATTGTACAGAAATAACCACTTTCTGTCTCCTTCCACTAGGCTAACCTTTGCCTCTACTTACCTCCTTCCCTCTCTACTTTATGGTGCTCCTCTGCTCACTAATATTTCATCCAGTCTCACCTCCAAACTGGAACAATGCTATAACAAAATATCCAAATTTGCTACCAATGCCAAGTCCATCACTCATCACTGCTCCCCCCTCCACTCTCTAAATTGGCTTGAACTCCCTAATCAACTTACCTTTCTCCAACTCTCCATTGCCTATAAACTACTGTTCCATCCAACCAATTGTCCTGCTCTTTCAAACATTCTTCTACCCTATAACTCCTCTAGACCCCTTAGATCTTCTCACCAAAAACTGATCACTGTACAAAAACCTAAGCGCCCAGCTGGCCAAATGCTTTTATCCTTCACCCTTGCTAAAAATGGAATGCCCTACCCACTTCTCTAAGATCCTGCAACAACCTAGAAAACTTCAAAGGCCTACTTCATTGTCACCTCTATCTTAATAAAATTTGCAACTGTACTCTTCAACCTACACCTTTCAAATCATCCTCCTCCTTCTCTCCTGGCTAACCTCCATTCTCAATTAAACTCTCTTTTGCCTCTCCTAAAATACTAGCTTATAAGCTACTCATATATTATCTTTACTAGATTAATTAGTTACTAAGTCACCCTAGGCTGACCATCTTTTTCTCCTCTTCTCTTCTATATTCCTAATTGCATGAGCAACTAAAGTTATCTCCTCCTGCTTTCTTCATCCCAGAATATTTTACTTCATTTTTCTTTTGTGCTGAATCCTAACTAAATCTGTTAATATTTTGCTATGTTTTGCCATCGGACATTACTATTGTAGACTGTTCGTAAAATCCTGTTAATCATTGTAAATTATTGTACTACTGCCGACTGTTCTTAAAATCCTGTTTAATCTTTGTAAATTATTTTTTGGCTGAACTCTTTTGTAATAAATACTGTTATTTTTGTGGAGCTTTTCTCCCCGGGCCTCCACTGAAAACGGGCCCCAAAGCCCAGTGGACCTCCCTGGTAATCAAACTGAAATAAATAAATAAATAAAACACTGTTATTCACCCATCAGCCAATACTAAACTGCTCCAATAGGGTGTAAAATATGCATATATGTAGTGTAATGAAAATGGCCTCAAGCCAAATTCAGAAACATACAGGACCTCAGAGACCCACCAAACATGCTTTTTACAGGGTGCCTGAAATAGGTTAGCAAACCCAAGGAGAGGAACTGCAGGTGATGTTAGAACTGGGGGTAATCCAGAAGTCCAACAGTCTTTATGGCTCACTGGTGGTGCTCGTACCAAATAAAAATGCTAACAACAGCTACTGTGTGGACTACAGAAAACTAAACAATCAGAATCAGATGCTTACCCAATGCCCATGCCAAATGAAGGCTTAGAGCAATTGGGTTGGGCTAAGTACCTAACTACTATTGATGTGATCAAATGTGACTTGCAGGTACGTGTGCCACCTGTTGCTAAGTAGAGGTCATCATTTGTGACCTCATTTGTTTTATACAAGTTTACAAAATGTCCTTTGAAATGAAGACTGCCCAAGCAAGTTTTCCAGAGGCTGGTAGAGCACATGCTACCAGGAGAGGGAGATTTTGCATATGCTTATCTAGATGACACTGTCATCTACAGCTGTTTATGACCAGAACATGTTCAACATGCCATCTACAGCTAGATATGACTAGAACATGCTCAACATGGCATCTAGAACTAGTTATGACTAAAACATGGTCAACATGTCAAGGAGGTGTTCAGCAGTTTGCAAAAAGTAGGGATGACTATTAAGGCCAGCAAGTGTCAGGGGGACTATGGCAGAGGTATCTTATGTTGGTCTTAGATTGGGTGGCGGTAATATTAGGCCAGAGCCAACCAAGGTGGAAGCTATTTTCTCATGGTCTCCATGTATTACCAAGAAGCAGGTAAGGGCATTCTTAGGGACAGCAGAAAACAATGGGAAGTTTGTTCTTCACCACATTATAATACCCACCCTTATTACAAACCACACCCCAAAAAGAACAGAGCATATAAGGTTATCTGGACTCTAGCCTGTAAGCAGGCTTTTCAAACCCTCAAGGAGGCTTTGAGTGGACCCCCTGTACTAGCCAGTCCTAACTACAGTAAAGAATTAATTGTGTAGGTACATGCTTCCAACTAAGGGATGTGGACTGTTCCTAGCCAGGTTTCCTCAGAGGTAGAAGAGCACTCTATTATGTACTACTGCATAATAGAAGCTGCCAACTGCAGACTTCAACCTAGGGTGCAATCTTCTGTAGCCATAGACAAGTAGTGTCTTGGCATAGTCTGGGCTCTGCAATAGCTAAAACCTGACCTGTATGGCAGAAGTTTCTGGTTGGTTCAGACCATAACTCTTTAAAGTGGTTACACAGAGAAGTACAAAGAACAGGAAGATTCTTCAAAGCAGTTTATTACATGACTATACAGCACAGTACTGCTAATATTAGTGCAAATGGCCTGTCCAGAAAGGGTGCCAGAACCATAGGGTGGGGGGGGACCCTCCCACTTTTACAGCTGCAAGTTGCCCAGGAAATTTTGACAATTAAAAAAAAAAAAAAAAAAAAAAACTTCTTCACTCTGCATGGCAGCATCTTCTACTTTAAGGAGGACCATACGTGTGTCGCATGCATGCACGCCAACACAGATGTTAACACATTCCACACTCGTGTGTGGAATGTAGCTTGTGTGTGTGTGTGTGTGTGTGTGTGTGTGTGTGTGTGTGTGTGTGTGTGTGTGTGTGTGTGTGTGTGTGTCTGTGTGTGTGTGTGTGTGTGTGTGTGTGTGTGTGTGTGTGTATGTGTGTGTGTGTTACTGTGTGAAAGAGTAGGTGTGTGTATGGAATTTAAACTAGCCATTCATTGCTGTATAAAAGAGAAGGTGTGTGTGTGTATGTGTGTGTGTGTGTGTGTGTGTGTGTGTGTGTGTGTGTGTGTGTGTGTGTGTGTGTATGTGTGTGTGTGTGTGTGTGTGTGTGTGTGTGTGTGTGTGTGTGTGTGTGTGTGTGTGTGTGTGTGTGTGTTGCTGTGGGACAGCAAACAGAAGACAGGGGTGTGTGTGTGTGTGTGTGTGTGTGTGTGTGTGTGTGTGTGTGTGTGTGTGTGCGCGCGCGCGTGCGGTTAACATACCTCTCAATTGTCCAGATTTAGCCTCATAGTTTTGGTCTGTTTCTCATAAAATTTGTGTTTTTCTGACAAATCAGAGAGGAATGAAGTCATTAAATACTGACAAATATATGAGTTTCAAATGTCATATCCTTCAGAAAATACATGCTAATACAAATCCTGTTATTCTTGCAAATTTCTAAGTTAAAAAGAGCAATATTTAAAATCTATCTATATTTTGGGCCATTGTATGCCCAGTATTTCAGGCTTTGCCCAGATTTCTTGCACTAAGAGATTGAGATGTATTTTTGCAGGATGTCTTGATTTTTACTCATATTTTGGTCTATTCTGCAACATTTGTGGTTTCTGGCAAATCACTGATGATTGAAATAACTAACTAATATCATACATTTGAGTTTCAGACTTCATTTCCTTCAGAAAATGCATGCAAAGTCCAATGCTGTTATTCTAGCAACTTTTTAAGTCTATGAGCAATAGTTAAAATCTGTCCCTATATTTGGGCCTTTGTCCCCCATTATGTTATGCATTGTCCAGAGTTCTTGTCCTAAGAGATTGAGAGGTATGGCGGTATGGTATGTAATGCCCTAGTTAGGGGAGGGCAGGTTAGTCAATTAACTTGATCAGGCTTGACCCTGTAACTTGATTACAGAAGACAAGAGCCTAAATCCTCTATGCCAACTACCAGACTCCTGAAGGAATTGTGAGCTTCAGTGAAGACAAGATCCTGAATCCTTTACACCAACTACCAGACTGCTGACAGAACTGTGAATTTGAGTTTTAGTACATTTTCAGTGAGTTTGAGTTTTTAGTACATTTTTAGGGAATTATGAGTTTCAGTACATTTTCAGGGGATTATGAGTTTCAATTAATTTTCATGGAATTGTGAGTTTCAAGGGAAGAAAGTTTACTGTTGCTCAATTAGATGGAGTGCATATATTGCAGCGCCCTTTTGAATGCATATTATTTGGTGCATTTTAAAGGGGGGGGGGGTAGAGGTTCTACACTCCTGAGTATGCCTTCCTTTATGTGAGCTGCCTTGTAACATACCTCTCAACCATACCGAATTCCTCAGCATTTACCAGTTTTGAGGTCAAAATACTGGGGTGCCATGAATTCCTGAGTGGCCCTTTAATTTTTTTTTGGAGTTGTTGCTGACATCATCACGTGCATCGTGTGCGATGATGTCAGCTTCATGAGGGAGACTGCCAGCCTGTCAGAATAGGGCTCCTCTGACTGTGTCTGTTAATATTTATCTTTTTTTTTTTTTTTTTTTTTATTACATACGTTCAGTCATACATTGATTGAACATTCCCAGCAGCAGGCAGAAGCAGCACAATATATCGAACAGAGCGGAGGAGCTGTAAAGCTGTTTTTTTATATATATATTTAATTAGTAAAGTTAACTAAACTTTCTGCTTCTGCCAGTGGCAGGCATGCCAAGAAAAAGCAAGTGCTGACAAGTTCAAGCTGTACTTTAGTACAAAGTCTGGAGTCCCGGACCGGTCCGCACAGCGTCTGCTGCAAATCCAGGAATTCCATACCCCTGAGAGTGAGAGAGACCCAGACCTAGGATCAGGACAGGAAAAGTAACCACCCAAGATGAGAAACTTTCTCTCCAGTGGCTCGACTTTCTCCAGCTCCAGGTAAGAATAAAAAAAAAAAAAACGAAAAATGGCAAAACGCATATCTAATGCTACTGCTAAGGGAGTTAAAATGTATTACCATTAATTATTCAACTGTACACTCTTATTTTAATTATCATGTAGAGAAAATGAATGTTCACTGCAAAAAACTAGATTAAGCAGCAGTAGGATGAAGAATGCCATGTCGTTTATGAAAATGTGGTAAACAGAGGCAGAAGGGAAATTGTATGGGAAGGTACACACATCACAGGAATATATAAATATCTGAGATGTTGGCAAAGCAAAAAGAATATATAAATATCTGAGATGTTGGCAAAGCAAGAAGTAAAGACTGAACAATGTACAATTAATAGAGTAGCATGAAGTGACAGTGTCTCAGCTGATGGCACACAAGCCTTTGATGCTGGGGATATCACAAGACTGTGGGTTCTGTTCCCTCAACAAGTGCTTCACTGCTTCAGTTTATGTTCCATTACTGACACTGTAGGGCAATATAAATGGTTGTTACTCTCCTCAGCTGCTGTCTTCCTGATAAAATGTTAAGCTGTGCTTGGATTTATGTTCTATTACAGACATTGTTGGGCAGTATAAATGGGTGTTGCTCTCCTCGAGTGATCATTTGGAGATGCTATGGAAATGGTATCCCTTGATTGGAAGATGCAGTTCTTGTTATATACTCACTGCATTTCATGCCACATAATAAATAATACAACCACATTTATTCCTGAATAGGCTGGATGCTCCTAACCCTGTAATAGTAGATTACAGCATTCCAGAAACTTAATTGCTGTATATTAAATGAAATTATTTTGTGTATGCCAAGCAGCTTAGTTTTTTTTTTGGTTGTTTACATAGTAAAGAATATGTACCTGGCTTGCTAGAAGAAAACATGAACATTAAAGTCTTTAGTAGATACACTGAAGCAAAATACAGTCTGATCACAAATAGAGAAAGAAGAAACTCTACAAAACCAGTGATGACATCTGAGTGGAATTAGATATATGCTAGAAAAAGTATTTAATAACATGCACTCCACGAGAAACACACACACATATAAAGCAAGCAGTATAGCAGTTAATTTTATTTTTATAAAAGAAAATTGCATTTTAGTTTTATACAACTTCAATTATTATTGTTAATATAAATAAAACAGTATTATTCTGGTTATATCGTGTTGCATTATTTAATATTAATGTAGAAACAGTTAAATTTTATTTTTATAAAAGAAAATTGTATTTTAGTTTTACAAAAGTTCAAATGTTGATCTAAATAAAATACTATTGTTCTGGTTATATTTTATATTTAATTTGTCTGTTCTTCAGTTTGAGTTTGAATGTTGGTATCCACAATCACAACGGAGTGGGTTGGGTTATATAATTACATATGCACATTTTATGTTAATCAGTATACAGATTTTTGGCCAGTTGTACCAACTTTTCATGGGCCTTTGACCAGATTTTTGATGTTTCCAGGTTAAGAGGTATGCCTAGTAACTATGAACACGTTGTCGGTTTGTCAGTCATTCCCTATTGCAATATTACCAGCTTACAACTATTTTTTTAATGTAACATAGGCAATTAATTCTTCAAGGGCAGTAGGCACTGAATTTGTAGATGAAACATTGAAATGTAGAGTTGTTTGCCAGTAGAAACATCTTCATTTGTTACAGCTCTTTTTAATGGGGATTGTTCTGATTACTATTACTTTTGCAGAAATTGTACTTATTCAGTGATATTGGCGGATTGTAATGACAGAAATTTGAGTGGCCTTTTATGGTTGAAATTTTCTGAAATTTGTAGTTTTGTCATTATTGGTTCTTACATTTTGTTTAATTTCTTATTAGAAGAATGTTCAAAACTACAATTGTAAAACACATTCTAATAAATGGCACTGTATTATACAAGGAATATAATTTAATATAGTCAGGAAGATGAATCAAAGAATATCTACATGTATGCATGGCCCTAGAAATCTGTGCAAGGAGCCTATGCTTTGAAAGCAACTTAATCTTCCAATGGCCAGATGTATTTTTTTGAATGTGGGTTTTCATGCTGTTTCAACGAATGTGAGTTTCAAGGGCAGAGATGGTTTACCGCTCATGCTAAGTCTGTTTTCACTGTGAGACTGTATTGTACCTAGTAACAGCTATCAGCGTTTGTGCTGTTTTATTTCAATATCTGTAATCATTGTAGAAGTAAATAAGAAAACAGTATGCACGCTGACAGGTTTGAATGGTGTTTATGGTAACTGGTGAGAAATAGCCAAGTAATAGGACACTGGAGTGGCTGGGGATGGGGCTGCTGTGGGGAGGAGGTTAGGGGTTGCTGCAGGAGGGGATTCTTTAGGGGGAGGGCCTCGATCAATTACCCTGCCTAGGGCCCCATTTGACAATGATCTGGCACTGGTATTCTGCATTGTTATTTACTATAAACTATCAGAAGTTGGAATGAAACAACAAAGTGCCAGTTGTAAAAAATAATAAGTACTTTTGTTCTGTGTTTGGTAATAAAGGAACACAAGTGCTTATTATTTTACAACTGACACTGTGTTATTACATTCTCCAACTTCCAATAGTTTATTGTTTTCACTGTTATTTATTGTTCATTAGTAATGATCATATTGTTGAACATTCCAGTGCAGTTGTGTGGATTGTGGGCCTCAACTGAAGTGGCAGCAGCCCACCCAGGTACATTCTGGGTAGTCATTTATGAAGTAATAACAACAAAGATAATAATAATAATAGTATTAATAATAATAATAATGATAATAATAATAATAATAGTATTAATAATAATAATGATAATAATAGTATTAATAATAATAATGATAATAATAATAATAGTATTAATAATAATAATGATGATAATAATAATAATAATAATAGTATTAATAATAATAATAATAATAATAATAATGACAGTGATGATGGTGATAAATATGCAGGCAAGAAACTGAAATAATTCTGACTCTGCTATTAATGTGTTTTCAGAAGTTAATGCAGCTTCTTATTTGCTTTAAATTTTCTTTTTTTCTTATTTTTTCATTAATATAAGTTGGTCCCAGTTTTTTAGATTTTTAAAGTCACGTATGAAAACCTAATTTATTTAAAAGAACAATAAAAAATACTGTGTTATTTTTATTCTGCTTATAAAAATGTTATTAAAGTTTCTTGCCTGACTTTAAACCTTCAGTTAAGTTATTTATTATTAATGTTATTTTTCAAGTTGCCCAGTTTTTGTTGCACTTCTGCTTTATTTAATGGAACAAATGAAAAAAATGCAGGAGGCTGAGCTTGAAAGTGGTAAACAGCTTTTGCTCACAGTTCTTATTTAAACCTCAAAACCTCATAGCTCAAGGGATAACCCCAAAAATGTAATGGGGCAGGAAAAAGGTCAATGGTCCAGAATCAGGGACAGATTTTAAGTATAAAATTGTTCTTATATGCTTAGTTACTAGAATAATAGGTTTTGCATTGGCCTGCATTTTCTGAAGGATATGAAGTCTAGAAGTCTAAAACTCAAATCCACTCATAACCCCTTTTCCCATTTTTGCAGACATAGGGTCGGGATGTCACTTTAACAGCAACAATCATCTTGTGCCAAGGATTACACCATGGGGTAGACAGCTTTGCCACAGTAGTTCATCCATACCATTAATTTACAACTATGGCCAATTTAGAGTGTCCAATCCAACTACAGCATGTCTTTGGAATGTGGGAGGAAACTACAGCACCTGGAAGAAACCCATGCAGACTCCGCACAGAAGGCACCCCAACCAAGACTCAAACTGGAGAACCTCTTGCTGTGAGGTGGCAATGCTAATCGCTGCACCACTGTAGCTGCCCCAAAGGCTGAAACTCAAATGTCTGTCATTATTTAAGTTTCACAATCCTCATAAATTAGCCAAAAACACAAATCTTAAGAAGAACAGACCAGAAATATGATGCAAAATAAGGGACCATCAAATGTATACTCTGATCTCTCAACCCCTTAGCACAAGTATCAAGGAGAAACAGTGGGAAAGGCTCAAAATCATGGAAAAATGTTAAGCTTTACTCTTGTCACCAAAGCAATGGATGAAGGTAAAACAGTTCACACCACATTACCTTGACTTGGCCAAGCCTTTTGACACAATCCCCTACTCAGTTGTAATAGAAAAGCTGAATAAACCAGGAATGAACCATTATATCTGTAGTTGGACTGCCAACTGGCTCAGAAGATGTAGGAGATCAAAATAGGGTATCCCCCAGGATTTGGTGCTGAGACTTTTGCTGTTGGACATCTACTTCTCGAAAGTAAAAGCAAGTACCAAAGGGCTTTGGCTGACTAAGTTTGAGATGACTGCAAGCTACGAGCAAGTTACTGAATACCCAAGTGACTTAACCATCATGCAGGAAGGTTTGTTCCAAATGATAACTGGTGCCAGAATCATGAATTGAAACTAAACTCCAAAAAATACATTATTGTATCCTTTGGGAAGCTGTCTACCCCAGGGAACTACCAAATTGACAATACCCCCCAAGAGTTGACCCATTTGTTTGGCATCTGGGAACTTGTGTGGACAGTGACTTAACTTTTGACCAGCATGTGCCCAGTGTCATATGAAAGTCTTTCTGTATTGCACACCTTATGAAAAAATTGACTGCGACTAAAGCTAGAGATGTTATTGTCGCCTTTACGAAACCCTCATTAAGTCAATCATTTTGTATAATGCCGACTTTGACATATATCTGTCCAGACACATGCAACAACTGGAATTCCCCCAGAGACACCTTACTAAAAGGATACAAGTCCAAAACAATAGGTCTTGCATGGACCACCTCAAAGCCTTATCATTATACTCGGTATCCTACAGAGTGCTAAAAGGTTACCTGTGTCTGGCATACAAGGCATCCTCTGACCCAATACTGATGGACGTACTGAACATCAGCCAGTCAAATGGCATCAGAAATACTCAGTCCAGGTATCTAAACAGAATGGTGTTGAGAGACGGATATATATCACAGAGGATACCACTGTTCCAGAACAGGGTCTCCATTCAAGTAAAACAAAGCTCAAAAGCTCATCCCTGTCCATATTCAGTGTAACTTGAAACTAAGGATGGGTAATAGAAAATGCACCCCAGGATTGCCCCTCATGCCACTAATGGATAGAAGTACTTCCTAAATGCTGCATCACTTACATGGGTCCCCGTAAATTATTCATGGCATAATCACATTTATTTTTGCTTGGGCTAACAGCCATGGGTTGAGTAAGACCAATCAGGAAATGTTAATTCAAGCACCAAAAGGGAAATTGACTGAGCTTAAAATGTCCTCCAAGAGAATCTCTGTTGAGGTAAAACATGGTTTTAAAAATTGCCCTTTTTAGATCACTAAGTGCCCCTCTCACCCTCTGCCCCCCCAGCCATCAACAACTTCTGTCACCTCCAGTATGAGATAGTGAAACAAAAGAAAGCACTATTATCTCAACCTCCTTTTCTTGAGGGGCACACCCAAAAGAATCACTTGAGGTTCTTATGGAGGGAGAATTATGATGCCAGTACAGAGAAAACTAACTTAAAATATGATGAATGTACTTTGCTTCTTTTTTAAATTCAGACAGTAACATATTTGTACACTATATTTAAGTTTTGAAAAATATGCAACTGAAAACTGCATTGTTTATTTGCATTTATTAGATGTCCTAACAGCAACAGGAGAATTGTATTTGTATTTGCTTTTCATGTAATAGGCAGACAAATTGAAAAAAATGCACTTTCACGGGTAAGTAATTGTTTGCATGTCAAAAGCAGGAGAGGTCATAAAATTAGATCAAAGAACCACTGAACTAGAACTGTGAAACCGGTTAGATGCAAACAATTATGCAGGCATTTCATAGATATGTATGAAGTCCTGTTTACTCTCTAGTTAGTCTTTCTTCTATTGTGTGAAAAATAACTGATCCAATCTAGTATATCTACTCTTGATTTCTGTGGGAACAGAAGGGATAAGCTAAAATATATCTTTTTGGTGGTGAAACTAGTGTAAAGTCAGTCTTGTTTATATGATCATTTATCCATAGCTATGCAAGTTGCTGTGAAATCGTCATCTGCCTGATTAATATTTTTAGCAACTTAGAACAACTATTGGCAGTGTTGTTTAAGTCAGAGTCAGCTAAGTTTATTTAGTTGTAGGTTAGAGTTTTCTTTAAAGGACAACAATGGGATTCTGTTATTAAATTCTCAACTTCTCTGTCCTTTTTCTCCCTATTTACTGTCCCTGTTATGGATAAACAACAATACAGCATTTAAAATATTTCAGATTGACAGTTTCTCTCCACTAAAACAGTATCTTACTGTACTGCGGCAGTTTCACTTAAAAAAACCTTTTATCCCGCCCTGGAAAAGCTTACTGCAGTCTCCAGTTCATTTATGAAATCAAGGACAATGAATACAGGTAGTTTTCTGTCCAATTCCCTCCCCAAACTGACATCACCACGACTGTCCTAAAAACACACCCATGCTGTGATGTCACAGCTCCCTGGTCCTTCCCCTACCCATACAAAAAGTAAAGGCTAGTACAAGGTAACAGTACATGCGTCAAGTCTCCTGCTGTGAGCTGTCAATCACAGCAGGTAACAGCTCAAATTACCCTTAGCACTTTGACAGCTGGTGAAGTTAGGTATGAAGGGGGATGGGAGATGAGTCAAACTAGTACAATGGTTAGTCATTTTAAAAAGAAGCAGCAGTAAAAAGCACTTTGAAAATCTGTTCTGTGGCATTTGCATTGTTTGTGTTTTAAGTAGTCATTGAATGGCATGAAATGTTACATAAAACTAACTGACTGAAAGATAGCAGTGAATGCATGTAAAATCAATGCAATGACAGGAGCTTTAGGGAGAAAGAGACCTGTGTGATGTAATGTTTTTACAGAAAAGCACTGCATTGTAGGATACCTAGAGGCAGAGTAAACAATCAGAATTACTTCAAGATGCTAGTCCCCATGTGGTCAGACTCATAAATTATGTATAAACATATTTAAAAACCTGTAAATAGTCCCAGAGTGGTGTTAAAATGTAGGAAATATCAAACCATGATGAAATAAACATGTTTTTGAGTCTGTGAGTGTGGGTCTCCTTTAAATATTCTATCCGTGTAACTGATAGTTAGTTTTGTATTTTTGTTTTGACCTCTGCATATTTAATGTTCAGCAGCACTGCCTTGACTTGTTTATTATATTAAATGTTTTGTTTATTCAGTTTAAGGATATTGTGTCTGAGTGTTTATTTATTTATTTATTTGTTTATTACTATCTAAGGCGAGGGTGATGTTTAACACTGTAAATTAGCAAATTGTGGCATTCATCTTCAAAGCCAGATCACCCAAAAACATTATCCATAAGGTATTAATTTTATAACATATATTATTAAATCAAGAGTGATAAGGTAACTGGCATTTCAATCCTCCAGCCCAATAATCTGGAAAGGTGGCAGTACTACCTTGCCAGGAGAAAGCTATGGGGAATTGCTGAATTTTAACAACCTTCCCTAGAAATTGTGCAAATCTATGCAAATAATGATTAACTTGAAAGGCTCTTACAATGGATAAGGAATACTGTGAGACAGTATGGTTCACACACAGAGTAGTCAGAAAGAGACATGGGTTACTGGGCCAAAAACTCAGCTGTGCAAATAGTCAGTATATAGTTTTAGACTGGGTTTAGATGTTGGAAGCCCCTTCCAAGGGCATAAGTGCATATTCCTTTATATCCTTGGGACCAAGTTGCATTTGGTAAATTAGTCATTGCATCAAATTTGAGTGAACATTTCTTTACTTTAACCTGTTGAATACCAGTGGTGTGATAGCAGAGACCATCCCGTTGGTAGCTAGTAGACCTATATGGGAAAATGGAGTGGATCCAAAGACCATAACCCCTGTCCCTCACATACTCAGGTGGTACACTGGCTTGCAGTGGTGGGATTCAAGCCCTGTAAGTGCCAGGCAGGCCATCACATAATAGTGGCAGAAGTTTATCCATCTACACATCAGATGAAAAACATGGCCAGTGGCAAAGGTGCCCAAATAATTTTTCTTTGATAAGCTTTGTTTAACATTGCTTAATGTAATCAATCTTCAGGTTGCTTTACCTGTAGATAAATGGAATAATCCCTTTACTGGATTTTCCATCAGCCATCAAAATCCAGCTGCTGTGTAACTTCTTCCACTTAACCCTTGGTCAAACAACTGACTCAAGCAACTTCTTCCACTCAACCCTTGGTCAAACAGCTGACTCAAGCTTGCTACATTAAGGCTAATCTTTATTTTATGTTGCCATTATTTACATAATAAATGACAGTGTACAGGCAGTATACAGGTATTTTCAGAGTATATGATATTTTAAACAGTGTATATAAATTTGCAGAGTACATGAATATGTAAGCAGTGAGTATATATTAAGAAAGCAAATCACTTTATACACACACACACACACACACACACACACACACACATATATATATATATATATATATATATATATATATGTGTGTGTGTGTGTGTGTGTGTGTGTGTGTGTGTGTGTGTGTGTATCTGTGTGTTGTGTGTGTAAATATATATATATATATATATATATATATATATATATAAAGCATCATATATATATATATATATATATATATATATATATATATATATATATATATATATATATATATATATATACATATATATATACACACACATACACTGTCACTCGCCCACAAGCTAGTAAACCATCCACTAAATGTCCCATCCCTCCAGAATCTAAGAATCTACTCCAACCCTATCGCACCACCAGACCACTAAGATCCAGCAATAAAAATCACTTGCAGATCACTAAAGCCAATAATTCTGCTGGTGAAGCACTATTCTCTTGCGCCATAGCCAAATTATGGAACTCACTCCCAACCACAATTACCTCTGTACCATCATGCACCCACTTCAAAACTTTACTAAAAGCACACCTAAAAACATGCTGGCTATGCCCTTGCAACTCCCACTCTAATATCATACACCCCATCCAACCACTACCTTTCTTTCCACTCCACTAACTACCTTGATTATAGCAAGCTCAGATGCTCGTAAGCCTAGTACTTATTATACAGCAGGAACTTCTCATTGTAACATTTGTTAATGTCTGTTATGTACTTCACAGATAAAGATTCTAGTTGTCTACTGATGTACTATGTTCTTCATCTGTAAATATGTTGTAAGTAATTGCTATGTTAAATTATTAATCGCTATGTAATCCAATGTAACTACTGTCTGTTTATTTTACTGTGGAGCTTTTCTCCCTGGGCCTCCGCTGAAAATGGACCTACGTTCAGTCGGACACTCCCAGTCAACAAATTTAAATAAATAAATAAAAATTTAAATAAATAAATAAATAAATTATTTACGAGATGACCTTATGAGTCTAAGTCATTTGCGGTCTAGATTTTCCATTTGGTGGTGTAGCTAGGAAAGAAAATAAAAGCATTCAGAATATAAACCATGTAAAATGAAAAAATGCTCGCATAGTGAACAGTCACAAACAACCCTCAGTGCACTGTAGACTGTTAGTTCTTCAGAAATAGTTCTGAAGAAGTCCAAAGTTGAATGGATGAAACCAATTGACTGTTTTTATGTAATTGGCATTCTTTTATGTTTGGAATTTATAAAGTCTCTGTTTTTATGTGGCACCTTGAGTCTGCATTTGTATTACTTCAGTGAAGAACTAATAGTCTACAGTGCATTGAGGGTTGTTGGTGACTGTTCACTATATGAGCCTTTTTTCATTTTACAAGTTTTCTTTTTGGCTGCACGGCATATGCTGGTTATACTTTTCCTAGAGTATAAACCACACATTTTTGTTAAAAAAAGAGATGATAGTCTTCTTAGAGAAGTATTATTTTGATGGCTGGTATTTAGAACCCCAGTCTTTAGAGAAAGATAGAGAACAAGATAGAAGGTGTGATGGTTTTATTTGATGTATCCAAGAAAGATTCGGTGAAACAGAAAGAGAGAGAGAGTAGAGAGTGATGGAAAGGAAACAGATAGATAAATAAGGAAACTCTTGTGCATTAATGATACAGAGTAACTTGCTGTTGATGAAACTATGACTATAGAGTCCTAGCAAGTATACCAGTGGGCTGGAGGGTAGTAAATAAGTGATATACATTAGGGAGGGTAGTAACAGGAGTGCAGTAGAAAGGAGGGTGAGAAGGTTTGGATGTGAAAGGGATAGCTGTAGGAGTGAAGGTAGATAGAGGGTGATAGGAAGGGCATGTGGGAACAGAGATAAGAAGAGGAGTGGTACTAGTAGGGTTACAGGGGTGGGTGAGGGCAGTGAGTGGAGTTTAGGAAGAGCTAAGCAAGAATAAAAGTGACACTGGGAGATATTGAGGGTGAACAGCATCTGGGACTGGGAGTAGGATGGATACGTTGCAAGTTATGTACACAAAGTCAGATTGGTGGTGAGACCAGTGAACAAATGGAAGGTAAAGAGTTAACCTGCTAATTAATTACATTAATTAGTTACCTTAAATAATTACAAGATGGTCAAAACTGTGCATCAGCTACAAAAATCAAATGGCGGAACCACTACAATCATTTTTTTGAGGGTACAAAACCTTCCACATCCCCCATGCATGGTGGTGCTCCTTTCTATTCCCATCTTAACAGAATCAACTCCAAAGTTGCTTCACCTTGGAGTAAGTGCAATAAACCCCTTAATACATGTTAATATGTGTGCTATTCGCTATCAAAATCGATTGATGTGTAGTTTTGGCAACCTTGCAGCTGGCCAAGCATCCACATCTTGCAGAGATTCTCAGAGAATAGCAAGTCTTTTTTGTTCCACAGCAGGTTTAAGGCTCGACTTTCACCTTTTCTGTAATAGCACTACAAGGACATGGCTACTTCCATGCGTACTACTATCAGCGTGTAATGTCTCGTATGATTTGTCGGTGGCATCATTATCACAGTGTACTGAACCCACAAGAGGTAGAATTTAAGGGATGCTGACTGGAAATAAAGTTATTAAGAATGAAAGCCAGAATAATTATTCTAAAGTTAATTAAAAATGTTCAATTCATGCAATGAAAAAAGTGACAAACAGAAATAAAAAAAGGACTAGGAGAAAAGCAAATAAGGCATTTTTCCCATATGTGTTTAGGTTCTTTGTGTATATTCTTAAACAGTGTGCACACTCACTTTGTTGGAGCAAATATATGACCTAGTAATGGTTCTACATTTGATTCCCTTTTTATATTCAGGCAATATCATTACCCTATTAAAAGATGATATATTTCACATTTAAAAACTGCCACATGTATACTATATTCTATTTCTGGCAAAGTCCATTAGCGCCATTAAAATACTATTTCTTTATCTATTATAGGCAAAAAGACAAGCTATACTAATTACTCGTTCATGGTATTACAGGTTTAAGGCTTCAGATACTTCACAACCAAAGAGGATTCTTAACTGATATCTGCAGCCCCATGAGCTAAAGACTGTTTGAAACTGTATGATCTATTGTATAACATATCAAAACAGAGATACATGTAAGTTCATTTGTTTTCACATTCACTGAGAACTCCTTTCACTTCATCTTTCTACTGAGAATGAGTCTGGTAATGTCTTCTGACACCATACAGCATTTTAAATGCTTTGCCTATCCTAGTAGCAGCTTCAAGCTGTGACAGAAGCCGTTTGCCACTGTTCAACTCCCAGGTTGTAAAGAGCCCAGGGGGTTCAACTTTATTTAACCTAATTAATTTTAATCACACTGCACAGATCTTACAATGTGTACTGAAATACAAATTTAATTTCAGTATAACTAGACTAGATCCTGCTACTTCTGTAAGATAATTGCAGAACAAGTTACGTTTTTTTTGCAAAGGCTTACAGTTCCCTTTTAATGAGTATTACAGAATACACTATTCAGTTATTTATGGAAAGGACGAATAATCTTGGTCTGTCTCCATTATGTAAGATAATCTAACAAAAGTATGCACAGTAGCGTACTGTCTGTAGTATCTGTAAGCTGAAGCTCCAACATCCTAATGTAAAATGAAACAGAAATTCATGTTACTTATCTCATGATTTCATTTTGCATTCAGTTTTGTTCCTGCTTATTTAGAGAATTGTGTAGTAATGACATCACAGCTGTTGCTAGTTGTGGCATGGCTATCGGACCACATATTCATCAAACATACTGGAGGAATTCTTGTAAGGCTAGTGTAAAAATGAAGCACTCATCAAAAATGTTTAATTCATTTTGCTCAATGAGCAGAAAATCAGGGTTGCCAAAAGAGAGAATGCTCAAAATATGAAATAGTTGGTCAATTATAACAATCTATCATCAGGAAAAAACATGTCACACATACCACATCTCAATATTTTAACTCTGTGGAACTGTCTGTTCTGAATAAAGCATACCTTCCAGCATCCAAGGTATGTCTAGTAATCCACTATGACAAAATGACCAATAAATCGACTGACTAGGCAGGTTGGTGCACTCGTCCAAGGACCCTTATCAGCCTTGACCAGGACAGACCCTTTCAAGCTTCACCCTGAGCCAAAGGCACAAGTATAACAAACATCAGTCATGAATGAATACAAGCATACTACCACAAAATCCATTTAAAACTGACTAGCAATTTGCATTACAAGCCCTGTCAAAGATTCATCAGATGTATCACTTCAGCTAAGCAGCAAAACATTGAATAGTATTTTTAGTGACTGCTCTCCAGCCATGTCAAAGCGTAAATGATCGAGAATGTTGTTCTTTTTTCGGCTTTTCCCAGTTAGGGGTTGCCACAGAGGAAATCCGGGCTGCTAATGATTGGCAGTAGATTTTTACAGTGCCGAGGTGCCAGCCCGATGCCCAACCTTCAACGAAGGCACACCCATTCATGCATGTCTTTCGAACGCCATTCGACTGTAGGGAGGAGATGCAGACTCCACACAGAAGGCACTCCAGCCAAGAATCGAATGGGAGAACCTCTTGCTGTGAGGTGACAACACTACCGCTGCACCACCGTGGCTTAACGTAAATGACAGAGAATGTATTTAGTTATAATTAATAATATATTATATATATATATATATATATATATATATATATATATATATATATATAGGTTTACTATCATATTTTCGAATGGATCTCCGTCGACTGCATTTTTGTCGAACACAGAAAATCGAAAACGGTAATGTTGAACTCCAAAAGCCAACCTAGGAATGGGTTTTAACATGGGTAGGGATAGGGGAGAGGTTTGTAGTTTGGCAATAGCAGTGAACATCTATCTCAACCATGTTAAAACCCATTCCTAGGTTGGCTTTTGGAGTTCGACATTACCATTTTCAATTTTCCGTGTTCGACAAAAGTGCAGTTGACGGAGTTCCATTCGAAAATATGATAGTAAACCATATATATATATATATATATATATATATATATATATATATATATATGTGTGTGTGTGTGTGTGTGTGTATGAATAGATAAATAGAATATGGATTGCTCAATTATTCTTGAGGTAAGTCAAATGGCAAAACACTGAAAATGTATTTTATTTATAAATAACATTTAATATATTTGATACAATTTATTAATGTAACTATACATAATGTGATAATATAATATAGTGTAATGTAATATAATAAATACAAAAGATAAAGCACATGAGATGGCAAATAAGTGAGAATTTATTTCTTCATAAATAGTAGTTGATATATAATAATGTAATAATATTATATATATTACTATTTAACCAGCTAACTAAATAAATAAAATAGAAACTTTTCAACAGGCACCTAAGCTGATAAAGGACTGAGAAGTACAGCACAGCATAAGTGATGTGTTGCATTCCAGACAGAAGACTGTATTAAATTGTCTCCAGTCTCACATAGATGACATCCTAATTGTGTTAACTTTGATGCCGGCACTCTACAAATATATTAAATCACTGCTAGAATAATGGTGTCCTCAGCTCAAAATATGTCTAGGTTTCCATTACAATTTTACAGATAAACACAATAGCACTCTTTCCCCTTCCATCACTAACTTTCCAAGACTCATGATGAATAATATGCGGGTGTGAACGTGCTTTTTCCTTCGTAACCAGACATATCTGGTCAGTTGACTATACCTTCCCTGTCATCATAGACAGCAGGTGTTGATCACTAGGCACAGGTGTTGTTTAGCAGGGGAAGACCAACAGAATTTTTTGCGGTTGCAGAAGAATGCTCAGGGAACAAACCATTTAACAGTATCTTTAGTTTGTTCAGGTTTAATTTTCCCTCAGGTGAATAGGAAGTCTCGTCTGAGAGATTTTTTTCTAACAGCAGAAACTCCAGCTGTATTTCTCTGATCATAGACAGTGTAATCCATTTGGATGAATATATACTAAGTCCAAGATTGTGTTATCTCAGACCATTACAGAGAGTATAAAACCCCTCTGCTATACCTGTTTGCTCTGTTTCTCAGATGTATATTGCTTACTAGTCACACAAAAAATGTAAGGCATCCCATATGTAAATCTTCCTATGTATTTACTCAGTAGAGTATCACTTTGTTATAACTGACAGCACCTATTTATAATAAGCCAAAGTATCTCTGATGCCAGGAAATCACTGTAGACTCACATTAAAATCTACACCCTGCTGATAATGTCAGCTCCAGCAACTTCAGAAGCAACAGCTATTTTTGAGGTCATTACTAAACTAAGAGTAAGAAACACATAGCCTTATATCAGCTATCTATCATAAGCGTAAGATCCATAACTGCAACTCCTGTGACTGAAAAATAAAGCATGACTTCAGTAAAAATAAAGCAAATGTAAAAATGTGTGGTAACTTCTTTAAACCATTTTGAATGGCAGCTTCATCCAACACAGGGGGGCTATGCCATCAAACACCACTGCTACTTAACTCCAAAATCTTGCTACCTCAAAATAAGGGGAGTCTGAAATAATGCAACCTTAAACTTAGTATATGTCCTCACCCACATTTGCATTTATAATCTTGCTCTTCCAAGCATCAGAGGTACAGTCCTTAGAATAAGGTACATGCTTTTAAAAGTAATGCTTTAATAAGTACTACCTCATTCCTTGCATAGTTCATATGCACCAACCTAAGTAATGGGCCTTTGTTCTTAAACTATACTTCTGATAACCTGCTTCCATTACCTCTTCAGGTCATTAAGACCTATTACAGCCATTTACAGGACACCTCAACTCACATAAGAAGGCATCAGAAGACTACTACACGTGTTACTTGGAAACCTACCATTTCCATGCATACACAGGACTCCTCCCCCTTTTGTAAAACTTCCTCTACATATTAAGCCTTAGTTTGAAACAGGTAGGGCATCCACTTTGGTGGAACTTGCGAGAATAAGTACTTAACAATGATTTAGCAAACAAGGTCTTACTAGGAGGAGTCTGATTTTGCAAACAAGAACATACTAGAAAGGGGCATGGCTTCTCACAGTGGTGCAAAGAAATGAACAATCTGCACTCCCATCAATCCCAACAACATCCTTTTCTGTAAAACAAAACAAAGACCAAAAAACGGACTAGAAACTCCACTTTAATGTTGGTAAAAAGGACATAAATCTCAATAACTAAGCGCTTTCGCCAAAATGTGCTGGCTTCATCAGAGTTAATGGGAAAACTAAAAACATACAATTAAATACAGAGATTCATTCGTTTGTTAACCAATCAGCATTCCCCACTCATTAAAACATAAGTAAAATACTAATACTGAACATTAAAGGAAAAAATAAAAAATTGTTTAAATCACCACATATTTTTCAGTATACATAAAAATCTTCTTATAAAAATAACAGTAAATTGTTTACACTTATCTATTTATATACCATAGTGAATCAAGTATCTTATGTATATTAATCAGCCTTCTAAATTATAGTTCATAGGCTCTTTATTTTAAAACAGAATTGATAGATATACTGTCATTCAAGCCTGGCAAACTGGTAGCATTAAGCCTTACCTGCCATCTATATTCCTTGTTCTCAACCTTGAGTCTATCATCACCTCCCCTCTCACTGGGAAGAACCTGATCGATCACAAAAAAATATAAATTTCTTAAAGTTAGTACAAACAGTACTGTGGACAAATAAGACGTGTGGGTTTTTGGTCTTAATAGCCCTAAGATGTTCAGCTATCCTATCCCTGAGCCTGGGTATTGTTTTGCCCACATAAAACCCTTGACAGGTGGTACAAGTTGCAATGTACACTAACATAGAAGTGTTACAACAGCATCTTCCTGGGCATGGGAGGGAACGGTCATAACCTTGTACTGACACATATGGTCCATCATTGATGTATTTGCAATATTTGCATGCCCCACATTTGTATATAACTGAATTCTGTCTCTTAGATGTAGACCCTTCCAGAATGTTAATAATTCTGCCCCTACTAAACACAACCCTGGGTTTACTTCCTAACCTTTCCTTGGTCAGTTCATCAAGACAAGTATGCCAAGATCTATTAATCACTTCCACCAACAAAGGTGCCAAGTAATTGTACCTCAATACAAAGACCTCAAAATTTTTGTGTTGTGTTTTGTTTAGTGAAATACATCCCCCTCCCACTAATATGGGATGGAAATCAATACTCCTTTTGTTCATAACTTCTTGCCACAATTTCAGTAGCAGTTTCAAGGGGTAACCCCTTTTTAAGAACATTCCAATCAGGGTGTATAACACTTTTTGATATGTATTGTTATCACTAACCAAGCGGGATAGTCTCACTATTTGGCCTTTAATAATAATCCTTCGTTGCTGAAACGGGTGGCAACTATTAAAATGTAATAAAGAATTTGAATGTTTCTTTTCTATGTATGTTACTTTGTAGCCCTTCTTCAGTTTTCATAAGATGAATATCAAGGAAGTCAGTCTCATTGTGGTGCCAATGACTAGTACATTTAAGGAAGGGGGTGGTACTATTCAAGTATTCTACACAAATCCTGGCCTCTTCCTCGCTTCCTTTACATAAAATCAAAATGACATCCAAAAATCGATTATATAAACCAATTTTTTCCATAAAAATAGTGGGAAAGATAAAGCTTTCCTCCCAGTGGAGAAGCACAAGGTTGGCAAACCCAGGCGTACATTTCGCCCCCATAGTTACTCCTGAGATCTGGTGGAATAACTCCCCCTCAAAACTGAGGTAGTTGTTTTTGAGTACTATTTCCATTAACTCCACCAATGTGTTCATTTTAGCCTTATCTAACACTTTACTTCTAAGGAGGCTTTCACAAAAACACATCAAGCCTTCCTCATGGGGGATGACAGTAAATAAATGTATCGCATCAATAATCAGAAAGGAAAACTCACTAATGTTCTCTAAAACTTTCAACCATTCAAGACAATGCCAGGAATCTCTTAATATGTGTTCACCTTCCTTGACTATTTGATGTGTCCCTGAAACCTTAACAATGCCAAATTTCAACATACTAAATTGTAAACTATAGACATGCACACTTACAACACCAATGACTAACCCTTTCCAGAACTTAAAAACTACTTGCACACCCTCTTAACAGAAACTGGATGATATAAAACCAAACTGCGGGGGACTAAGCTCCCCACACCTCTCATTGTGGGGGGCTGTACCCCCACACACACCCTAACTATATATACTAACTCCATAATTGCACTACAGTGGGGAAAAAGGCATATAGCTTTTACTTACCTTACAGTAGTCTACACGCTGCCACTACAATGTTGAAATTTAACATTGTTAAGTTTCAGTCAAGTGAGTTTTTAGTATGCTGAAATTTCGATATTATGGTCTCAGTCAAATGAATTTCAGTCAAATGAAATTTCGATCATGTGTACTAGACCCATATATATATATATATATATATATATATATATATATATATATATATATATATATAGATATAGATATAATATATATGTTTGTGTGTGTGTGTGTGTGTGTGTGTGTGTGTGTGTGTGTGTGTGTGTGTGTGTTATAGCCTCTAAGGTACCCCAGATTAGAAAGAAATGTTAATACCCCCCTAACATGGCATAAATGGAAGTACAAGCACATCAAGAAAATACTTCTTAACTGATGACAGCCATCTTAATCTAGGCCCACCATCTGAAAATGTTACTTTGCACATCTCTAGTTTATTTTTCTGGAATTCAACGTCAGGACTTAAATTATTCCTATAAACGAATGTGGACTATTTAGTAAGGTATCCCTCTGAAATGGGTCTACCTGAAAACACCGAAAGTGCACAACGCTGACGATGAGAACACCGACACTGGAAGATCGACAACGGAGAAGACCGACAGTTGAGAATCCCGATGCTGATAACACCGACATGTTAAGGTAAGCGTGCGATAGGGACAGATGTTAGGGTCAGGGTGTGGGTAAGGTAAGTGTGTAATTGTGATGGACGTTAGGGTAGGGTGCGGGTCAGGTAAGTGTGCGAGAGTGACGGACTTTAGGTTTAGGGGCAGGTTAAGTGAGTTAGGGTTAGGGTGCGGGTAAGGTAAGTGCGCGATAGTGACGGACTTGAGGGTTACGGGCAGATTAAGTGAGTTAGGGTTAGGGTGTGGGTAAGGTAAGTGTGCGATAGTGATGGACCTTAGGGTTAGGGTTTGGATTAAGGTTAGTGCATAGATAGTTGTGTATGTAAGGTTTAGTGCAGGTTTGTAAGGTTTTTGGTGTGCTTGTGTTGTGTGTGTGTTTTTCAGGAAAGGTATTTGTTTTGTTGATTGTAGGGATTTTGGTTTGTCGGGCATGTGAAGTTTTGTGTTTTTGAACTTTCTTTTTTTGTCATTTTTTCATGTCGGTTATTTTGCTGTCAGTGTTTTGACGTGTCGGTGTTATCAGGTAGACCCTCTGAAATAGATGGATCACACAGTAATCCCATAATCTAACAGCATGATGGAGACATGGCTAAAGCCTTATATTATGGACAATGAAGTCTTGCAATGAAAATATTACATCTTCCTAGTTTTGTAGCATTATGTCTCACAAAGGGCCTGGTGATCCTGCAATTACTTATGCAAATAATACTGACTGCAACCTCCTGGCTATCATCTAGCATTGGAGGGGAAATATTTATTTTAGGTTATTTTAATAGTGAGTGCTCAGTGACACTGCTTGCATAGACACAGTATTCTCTAAATCTTTTATGAACTAAAATGACTTAACAGTATCACCACTAGAACCATCAAAGTGACCAGGTAAAGCAGTATTCGATATTAAATACTATATTCTACTCTTGACAGCCTCATAAAAGATGGTATCATGCAGTGTTTGCAGTTATATGGGGGGATGTATCTGCTGGTTGATTAATGGTCACAAACATTATTTAAACTCCAAATGCAATTGTGATACCAAAGTATGCTGTACATAATGTTGTATGACTGTGTACTTGTGTTTTGCTAAATGTGGAAGATGTAAGGAAGGTCACAATAAGATTACAGGTGCAAGGAGGAAAAATCAGATCTGCATGCAATGGCAGCCTACATTAAACAACTTTGTGAAGGAAATTATGGTTCTATCAAAAGTGTAGTTTTGTGTTATATTTCTGACAAATATGGGGGAATTTGCAGGATTTCTAATCAACTAAAGAGTCACAGTTTTGCATAAAGAATGATACCCTCAATGCTAAGGATGTGAACACTGATACTAGCTGGGCAGATTTGATTTCAATGAGGAATTATATGTCTTCTTTCAGATTGCACTGCTTAAGAGTTCAATAATTTTATTGATTAACTGGTTTGAGGTGCTATGAAAAAGTTGTTATAAAAGCCAAGATATATTTTGGGGCTTCTTGTTATGGCAGTCATAATTTAAGATGGATTGTGAGGTCTCACCTCTCCGCTGGTTTGTTAAAGAAGACAATAATGTACTTATCACTGGTAAAAGTTATTATGTGGCCTGCTACTAAACTTTTTAGCTAGGCCCTAAGTCTTTTTATATGTCAAAAAAGAAGGGGAAAGCAGGAAAAGGGATTTCTACTCATCAGCCAAGTGTAGCAGATGGAGCGCCTTCTTATCAAAGCTCTGCCAGTAGTTCAGCACCTCAGTTACCAGCCTACAAAAATTCAACCAGATGATGTCAGAGGTTCAAAAAATTAACTGTTTCCCACAGGAATACATAGTACTGACTGACTCAAAGATCAATGAGGTGAAACTAGGAGTTACTGAGCACTTGGACTAACCTGTCACACTTACCTCAAAGGATCTATCTGCAATTTAGAAACACATGAGGCTGGACTTGAATATGCTGAGACAAAGATTGTAGATCTAGAGGATGACAGCCAGTGCAAAAACATTAGAGTCATGATCATACCAGAAAACTGAGAAAATAATGACTGTATGTCTTGTATAAAACAGAAATATATTGGCTTTGTATACCCACATTGAAAGAAGTATTAGTCCGGTTTACTTCATATTCATTAAAGGATCATGTGTCATCTGCTTCTTTGAACCCCGGAAATGATATTCACAGTCAATGGGGTCCAGACCTGGACTGAACGTGATGATGCTTGGGATGCTAGGCATTGAACAGCAGCATTTTGTCCAGGTATCAGCTTGTGTAAATGCAACAAATGGAAATGACATTTACTTTACACAGCACATCTTAGTGTATTGCTTTGGGGAGATTGCATATGTTTGATTCACCAGACAAAGCTGTTCGGAGATGGTAAAAGTCTTCATCTTTTGAGCCTACACAAACAGCAAACCAATCCCCTCTACCACATGGCCCAGAGATCCCCTCTGCATCTTATTCAGCAAAGGCTAGGGAGCCTTTCCCTCTTTTTAAGACCTGCATATAGCAGAGGCAGAGGGCAGCTTTTACCATTAATGTCTCCAGAGCACTGTCTACTTCATTAGCAGCCTGAAGCAGCTGCAGTCAATGGACAGCTTGGTATTATCATTATGGAAGAGATAATTTAATATTTGGGGACTGTGATTGCTTGTGATTCACTTACCTTTTACCTGAGGTTTACCTTTTGCTAGGATATGTTCACTGGAAATATTGACTCTATTTCTGCTGCTATACTTTAAATTGATATGTACTATAATATATCTTGACTTAACATAATTTGATTTGACTTTTTAAAGGGGCACCTTTCATTTTCAAGTTTTTACACATGCACATTTCCAACCTAGGGAGGGGGACCATTTCCTGATTGGTTAACTCAACTGTAAGAGCTGGACTGTCAGTCTTGCTGATACATCCTTTCCAATGTGTATTTCAGTTGGCCTCATCCAATCTAATAAAAGGTATTTTTTCCTCCTCCACCTCTTTGGAGGCCATTTAATACATTTATATACATTTTGCTGTCTTTTAAAATGTTGATTACTGGTAAATACTTCCCTCTCACTCTATAGATACACAGATAGATAACTAGATAGATAGATAGATAGATAGATAGATAGATAGATAGATAGATAGATAGATAGAGATGGTTACTACTTACTACCTGGTAAAATATTTCTACTTTCTTCAGAAGTGCTTATTTGGAATTCTATATACTAAAATGTACCTGTTAAATATTTCAGTTACATATATTAATTCCAAAGATGTCTCTAGATATACCAGTGTGTTTATAGCATGACTTTTTTCTCCTTAAAAGAATTCATGCACAGTACTTGTTTCGAATGTAAATGGTCTCACTGACACAATAACAAAGCTATGGTGCTTACTTTTTAAAGCATATAAAACCCCACCAGGAAGGAAGATACATTACAGTTAAAGGAATGCTTAATGGTCATTTTTTAACACTAGTTAGTTTGTGTATCCCAGCAGTAACCCGCAATGTTTTGCTCAAAGTATTTAGAGAGTAGGCTAGCTTTCAGGAAGGAGTACCATTATGGGCAGTTGACTAAAACATAATTCCTGATGAAGTACATTCAGGCCCACAGTTAACACATATTTCCCCATCAGGTTAGTCTCTTAGGAAATTTATGTCTGTAATGGGCCTTGTGGATGTCCACTAGTCTCTGAGACTACCTATGTTTCTTTATAAGTGCTATTCATTCAGGTTTGATACATGTCTAATAACATGCACATCTAGTTACAGACCTTGTCTGTGGTCTGGTTCACTTGTCAGATCATGCCCAACTTCATATTTTCTCTTTGCAGTTCACATCTGGAGTGACATTTGAAACTCAAAGGCTCAGATTCATGAATGTCTACTCTTTACACTAAGCATATGTAGTCATCGCACAGCAGTGAGCATGCTAACTGGTGTTCATTAAACAGTCATGCATCCTGTACCCACCTTCAAAACAAGGGTAAGCAGCAAAATAGGCAAATGAAGGATTAAGTAGGTGAACTACATGCTGATGAAGCAATTCAACATGGTGGGGTGATTCAGGAAAGAATAAAATGCACGTGTACATGCTATGCTCCCTTTTGGCCTCAGTTTCAGTACTCTGGAATACAGACACTAACACACGTATAAGAAAATGTTAGGGGTTGCTGCTGCTATCATTAATCTGTATGTGTAACAGGCTATAATACAAGGTGCTGCTGCTGCTACTACTGCTGCCAGTCCTCGGCTTAGAAAGAAAAGATTATTCAGGCCACATTTGACTTATCATGGACTTCATGATACAGAAATTGTAGAGTGTTATAGGGTGGACAGAGAAAACTTACAGGAAATATGCAACTCCTGCCTCTGTCACATGAGGCCCCAGGGAAATTGTGGAGAAGCCTTTCAAGTGGAAACCAAGGTATATGCAGCTTTATATGTGTTATCTACAGGCACTTTTCAGAGACCCACAGAAGGATATAGTTGGGTGTCAGAAGCCTCAGCCTCAAGAACATCACTTTCTAAATGTAATGCTACAACGTGTAAAGGATCATATCTGGTTTCTACATACCCCAGAGAAGAAAGCTACAATCATGCAACATGTCTATGCTATGGCACACTTACCCAAGGTTCTCAGCCATCTAAATAAAAGCCCCACCTGGTAAACAAGGAAGGAGGTGCATCAACATGAAAGGGTATCACTTTATCAACTATCAGGTGGTCTGTAATGCATAAGAGATCATCTACAATGTGTGTGTGCAAGTGACCCTGGCAGTTCTCATGACTCATACATATGACTCATTTGTGATCTGTATGTAAGATTTTCTAGGGGTGACTTTCCACAAGCACATCTAGTGGGGGATGCAGGTTATGCACTTGAATGTTGGCTCATTGCACTCATGAGAAACCCACACAACCCTACTAAGCAAGGATACAACACTGCACATGCTCAAACTATGAATATTATCAAGCATGCATTTGGCTTGCTCAGATCAAGGTCCCAATGTCTAGAACATCTAGTAGTGCCCTTCAGTATGACCCAGCCACCTTGGCCAAAATACTCATAGTCTGTGCCATGTTGCACAATATAATTGTCAGGAAACAGCTGCAACAAGGACATCACGGCTAATGCCCGCAATTCCCAGCACCACAGAGAGGGTCAGCAGACACAGATGAAGAGTCTGAGGAAGAACCAGCAGACATGGATGATCCTGACAGATGTAGGCATGTACAATATGCTATGGACTGGCTAAGAGGCAGGGGATAGTGCATGCACTCAACACCTAAGTGAAAATTTAAGAAGCTAAACATGTATCAATAGTAATAGTGATGCATGCAAAATTTACAGCCTTTACATACCTGTGTAATGGTTGTCTTCTGTGAGCATCATAGTCAACCCAGAAGTCACAGCTTGTAGCAGCAGCAATAAACAAGGTAAGTGATCAACCTGTAAAGAAGAGATAGAAATGATTACCTGCACATCCAAGTATTGTACGCCAGTAAGATAAAACGTGTCTCAACTGTACAAGAACGTCAGTAGCAACTCATGTGTGATATATGAAACATAAATAGTAATCTGCCCAATACTGTGCATAATGGATTAAAGCTGCCCAATTTAAGAACCCCAGAAGTGCCCAGGGCAATCTTAGCATCATTTGCACAATGTGGTGAATAAGCACTAAGTACTAACTAGTAGGACGGCATTAATAAGAATACTACTACAAATACAATGAGGAACAAAAACTACATAACAATCATTTGAAATTGAACAAGGAAAAAAAATCAATACAATGCATTTGATCAAAGCAAACATATGAGCAAGCAAGCATTAACTTTCCACTCTGTGCATCAGACATAGGCAACTCTAAGTCCCTAAGTCACAAAAAAATATGCAAAGTGCAGGGCACCGTCATCATCACTTGCAAAGGTTGGGGGTTACAGGAGGGCAAGCCTGACACCAAAGAAGTGAGAAAGCAGCATTAACAATGAATCAAGTGTATGAAATGAAAATGTTATTTGGAATTGAAAGCATATTTGAACTTTTTTGAATGTTTTAATGCTTTAATTACTGGCAAAGTTTTATTGGTGGCTCTTATTCTTTAATTGTATATAAGTTAGGTAGTAAGGATATTACTGATTTACATCCGAAGAAGTCTAACAGGACGAAAACCCAATGTGTCATTAATGCATTAATGGTCTTTATTTTTTATGTTGTGTATACTGTTTGGATTTGTCAGTAAATCACCCTTAACTTTCATAACTGGTGGTCCATTTTGAATGCCCTCTTGCTTGGTTAATAGTTTTAATTTGGTGGCATTTTTAACCTTTTTTGGTTTATTTGGAATAAGCTTTGATGATGTCAGGCATACACAACACACTAAACACAGTTTTTGTTCTAAAATGTAATCTTCACATTGCTACTAGTCATATAAAAATGTCCTCACATGTGTTCACATGCTCAGTAAAATGTTGTCATAAAGCCATGTAACAGTAGATGACATATAACAACTGCTATACCTTCTATACCAACACAAATGGACAAACTGCAGACATCTCACAATGTCATCTGAAAGATGAGCCATTACAACTGTGTAAATATTGCTTGTAAAGAAACATCACATACCTTCACAGGATTTGTATGAAAGTCTGAAAAAAGTATTACAATTGCAGCAGTATCTCAAGCTGGTGAATCCATGCAGTCTTCACTACTATGATACAAGTGCCTTAGCACCAGATTATGTTTATATAGTGCAAATTAACCCCTCTGTACATTGTGAATATGCAAATCAGGTGTCAGCTCCTTATCATTCATGAAAGACACAAGCTGCTCAAAATGCTGGGCAGATAAACAAGGTGTGTGAACCTACACAATGCCAAGCACACACCCTAGCAGTACAAGAACAAGTATTGCAAAGGGGGGCTTGCAAGTGTGCAACAGTGCATGAATAAACTGTTTAACACTCTTGCCACTTTGATATACACTCACAGAAGGAGTGTCAGAGAGAATACACTTGCAAAAGAAATATGAGATTAATTAGACTTTCCTAGGAGAAAAAATATTAAAACACATTTCTGAATATATGCTTAAGAAGTAAATATGCCTGTGAGTATAAAGTGTGCGTGAGTTATTTGAAGTACTTGACACTGAATCATGCAAACAATGCACATCTAAATACATACAAATTATAATGCTATCACTTTAAAATGTATCAAAAGACAGTTACTGCTCACAAAAGAAAGGGAAGAACACACTCTTGTATTGGATACATTTGTTGTTACTGTGACATGATGTGTAAGTTAACTGTTGCAGATATCAAAAGCATGCAGACATCCAACTGTGAAATGACAAAGGATAACTTTGACAAAACAGGTATATTGCTCCATAAAAGTAAAGTGTTAGAAAGTCAATGCTTGCACATTTGTCACTTTTTCTTCTTCACAAAGTCCTCTATCTATGTGGCTCATTGTGTTAATCTTCCCAGTCTTTCATGTAAATACCATGAAACGTTTCAGGGTTCAACTGTAGAGAGACTGATGCCTGTGTGAAACTATGGATCCTTAATGTTCAAATTTTGATGGTATAATACCACTTCTTCTTCTTCTTCTTCTTCTTTCGGCTTTTCCCGGTTAGGGGATCATCTGTCCGCTCATGATTGGCAGTGGAGTTTTACAGTGTCGAGTTGCCAGGCCAGTGCCCAACCTTCCACAGAAGGCACACACATGCACACACTCATACCTAGGGCCAATTTAGAGTGTCCAATCCACCTACTGCATGTCTTTGGGATGTGGGAGGAAACCGGAGCACCCGGAGGAAACCCATGCGACCACAGGGAAGACATGTAGACTCTGCACAGAAAGCACCCCAGCCGAGAATCGAACCAGAGAGCCTCTTGCTGTGAGGCGGCAACGCTAACCGCTGCACCACCGTGGCCGCCTTCATGGTATAATACCGCAAAGTTGAGAAATCATCACACAGACACATTTTTCCATATTCTACTTTTTTTTTTTTTGCTTCTAGTCCGCGGAGGTGGTGCTGCGGTAGCGTTGTCGCCTCACAGTAAGACGCTGTCCGGTTTGATTCACAGCTAGAGCGTCTTCTGCATGTAGACATGCATGAATGGGCATACCTTCATTGAAGGTTGTGTGTCAGGGCTGGTAACTCGGCACATAAAAATCAACTACCAATCATTAGCGGACCGGAGTTCCGCTGTGGCGACCCCTAACCGGGAAAAGCCGAAAGACACAAACAAACAAACAAATCTTTGTAGAAAGCCTGGTATTATCCATCTGTGACTATAAACAGTCACAGCAAACACTCAGAAATTTAATTTGGAATGCCATCAGTGGCGCAAACAAGACCACTACTGGTGCACTTCCATCAGTACTCTAGACAGTACTTAGTGAAGAAAATGCACCTGTCAATTATCGTTCTCTGTGCCTCAAGGTGTTAATGCATTATGTTTGGAATAATACAAGAGGTAATACTAAATTCAAATCCAAACTACAGATAGTTTTATTGAGAGGTTCAGAATGAGATTTGTCTCACATTATTTATTATGAATTGAATAACACAACCTTGTGTAAAGAATGCTAAATACATTACTTATAATCTTTGTGAATTTGGGTTAAACATGTCGGTGATCATATTTAATTGAAATTATAGTTTAAACTATATAATGCTAACAGTAATTAATAGTGATTACCAATAATACAGGTGTTATGTAACTTTCTCTGTGGCTCAGTGTGTTAATGCCTAACATATGTCTAACACCAGCAATAATGCAGAATTTGATTTCAACTTTTGGTAAGTTGAATGGACTACTCACAGAGACTCAAATGTTTTGTTGTTGAAAATTGAACTATTCTTAGTAATAACAACAATTGACATGCATGATGTAAAAAATATGACGTACTAAAGTGTGAGAAAATAAATTAATTATTCATATATCTAAACTAGTAATCATGACAGTAATACATTGCCTTAAAATATGTAATTCTTACTTGAATATCATGTGGCAAAAAATGAGTTTATGTAATTTCCTGTGTGGCTCCTTTCTCAAGAATTGTCATTACCTGAAGGATTGATGAAGTGTAAAGGAAATGCAAGCTATCATGGCTCAAACACTGTTAAAATGTTGAATGTGTCAGGATAATGCCATAATTAATGGGTTAATTGTCAGATATACTCTTTATTTGGATTGTTTTAATTTTATTTTTGGCTTCTAAACTTGTGTTCTACTTGGCATTGTGCCTAGATGACTGTCAGTGATCACTAGCAGTGAACAACAGACCCCATCAAGGCAGAAGCTAAAAAAAAATTTAATTTGGACTGTTGTCAGTAGTGCAAATGAGTCTGGTGCCATTGCACTTCCATCAGCACTCTGGATAGTAGTGAGTGAAGAAAATACATCTGTCGATTACCTTTCTCTTTGGCTCATGGTATTAATGCAGTAAGTTTGGAGAAACAGCAGTGGTAATGCAGGGTTCAAATCCAATTTACAGATAATTTTAACAATTGGTCAGAATTAGTAGTATCACATAATTTGTGTTAGGAATGTAACGTGAATTTAAAATGACTATTAAAATGTAAATTTGTCATATAACTCTGTGTAATGATTATTAAATAAGTCAACTATAATATTTGTAAAGTATGTTAAGCCTAACAGTGAACTATTACCTTTCTCTTGGGCTGAAGGTATTAATGCAGTAAGTTTGGAAAAATAGCAGTGGTAATGCAGGGTTCAAATCCAGTTTACAGATAATTTTAATGATTGGTCAGAATTAGTAGTATCAAAGAATTTGCATTAAGAATTTAACAGGAATTAAAAATGACTATTAAACTTTAAATTTGCCATACAACTCTGTGTAATGATTGCTGAAAAAATCAACTATAATAATATGTTAAGCCTAACATTTAACTTGCATATGTATAATCTACACAAAAGTTATTGGAAAAATATGATTCAACAAATACAGTGATTAGGTGTGTAGGATAGCATGTCATGTACCTCAACACACTTTATTCAGGTCATGGCACTCAAAGTATATAAAATGTATTTATACAAATAAATAATGGCTTTTGCATATAACTCCAGTAACATGATAAGTGAAAGTCACACACACAGGCATGTCATAATTAGACCTCTACTGATGCTGAAATTGTTACACCTCAACTTACAAGTAAGCAACGTTACTTATCCTGTGGGATTAACAGTTAAAAAGCAAGACTTAGAATTTTAGCCTTCTTTTTAGTCATGGGTTTAACAGGTGGTATTACTCAACATTTGTTGTTTGTATGTCCAACCAACCCATTATGACCCAATTCTTAACATTTTACCTCTAAACAGCACTGATTATAACCAACATCATAGATTTGATGTCATGTCATCTCAGTGTGTCACAAGACTGTATGAACAATTAACACCTGCCATAACAAACAGCACGTGTAGAGGTGACAATAATTCAGTTATTATCATCATCCTAAAGCATTTAATGATTTTACAGCAGAATATGTGTGAATATAGTGAGCATCACACATGGCCAAGTCTCACTGCCATATTTCATACATAAAGTGTATTTTGAAGGTATCATACCAACTTTCTCTGTCAGGCCATTTTTTTTGTTTTCATTTGCACAAATGCACCCGAAGAGGTTGTCCATCATTTTGCACAGGCTGTTACATGTGAGTTCTGAAGTGGGCACCAATTCATTGACATATTTCTGGGTGTCCTTCAGAAGACATGGTAGGCGAACTTGAGGTTGGTGCTCTACTTAGAGTCCAAAGGTGGTGTGAAGAAGAGTCCAGAATTTGTGTGGCATTTCTCATAAAGTGCTACAGCTATATGCTTTTGCAGAAGTGCTATACCAGGTCTCAGTACAAGGCTGAGGCTTGAAATGGCTTGGCCAAGGCTGTCTCCATTGCAACTGGAATTCCAGCCACTGGGGAACAATTTCAAGTAAATTATAGTGACATGAATAGACACATGCAGGACCTCCTGAATAGATGGGAGGCAGAATTTAGAACTGCAAACACCCCTGAGTTACGTAAGTATAGTAACCTATCAGCAGCAAGTAAAATACTATGCATTGACCAGGCAATAAGTTATACATTGTGCTTCTTATTCTTCTTTTTCTTGTTCTGTACAGCTACTGAGGGCATTGCTAGGAACAGAAGGCACATCAGGAATGACTGGACAGCCTCAGAGACATGGGTTAAGTATATATCAGGTATGAATGCAAGCAAGACCATAGTACAGTACATCTGTAATGTAGTTAATCCTAGCAAATTTCAGGCCATCAGTCCATATTGCTGGAATTGCTGGAGCCATGTCAGACTCCAAACCAGTTACAAGTGGTGTCCCACAAGGCTCAGTCCTGGGCCCTCTCTTGTTCGGTATATATTTCTCGGAGGTACAGGCCAACACGGAAGGACTGTGGCTGACCAAGTTCGCAGATGACTGCAAACTGGGCACCATAATCGACTCTCCAGCCGACACAAGCATCCTCCAAAAGGGCCTCATAGAAACAGACAACTGGTGCCAGAGCCATGGCCTCAAGCTAAATGCCAAAAAGTGTATAGTCATCCCCTTTGGCAAAAACAAAGTGCCCACAAATTAACACATAGGTGGTAATCCATTAAGTACAGAAGAAGTAATTAGGGACCTGGGGCCCAAGTTGATAGCAATCTCTCATTTGACAACCACGTGGCCAAAGTGGTTAGAAAAACATTTTATATAGCCCACCTAATCATGAAGGGATTCACATCTAGATCAGGGGAGGTCATCGTGCCTCTTTACTCATCCCTCATCAGGCCCATAATTGAGTACAATGCCACTTTTGGGATGTACCTTACCAGACACCTGCAGCAACTGGAAAGACCCCAAAAGTACCTCACCAAGAGGATCAAAGGGCTCAAACAGATGCCATATGCTGCCCGGTTAAAGAAACTCCAGCTCTACTCAGTGGCATACTGCCTGTTCAGAGGCGATCTCTGCCTGACGTATAAAGCCATGTTCAACCCGGAATTAATGGACATGCTGCACCTCAGAAAATCCAAATCCCATCAAGCTAAGCGCTCGAGAGACTTGAACGTCAGCACTGAAATAAATAGGACATGCTGGAGGGACAGATTCATAACCCAGAGGCTCCCTTCACTCTGGAATAAAATCCCAGTCCAGGTTAGGCAGAGTCCCTCATTGACTCTCTTCAAGAGGAATCTTGATGAGTGGATGGGAGATCGTAGGTTTACCCCGGGTATCACTTCTGTGTCACTGTTAGACAGAGGCACAGTATACTAACCTCGAAAAAGGGCATAGCAAAATAAATTTAAAATGGGTGGCGAAAGCCAAACACATTCTGGCTAGGCTTATAAATGCCCTAGGGCAGATAGCCTAGTATGAACCTATGAACCTATGACCCTATATGAGCTAAAGACACACACATCTAAGTAGGCATATCTAACCTTTATATCAAGCATACATGTCTACTCCAATAGCTTGATCATTGCGTTAGGCAATGAGTACATCACCTTAGCTGTTTGCAGGTTCAGTTCCCAACAGCAGCAATTTACTTTATTACAGGATAGTATGTACAAATTATTTACTGAAATATTAATTAACAATAAACATTTCATTTTTGTAACTGGATGTATTTACTTGGAACGCATATATCTGATATGCCATAGTCACCTAACTGTTTCCATATTATTTATTGTAGCACAGATACTGATGTATTTGATGAGACATTAATGCCTTCACATCATATCTAGATGTTGCAAAGGTTAACATATCTGTGTGTTATATTTGCTTATATTTTAAAATATTAATCTGACATGGCATTGATGTCATTATCTGTTTCTCTCCTCGGCCCTATATCTCTTTTTTTATTTTGTGTGGAAACATTCCTGCTGTAACATAAATCACCATCAATATGGGATGTTAGACTTACCACTGTGGATCAGCCCACCATACCTCCACAAGTGACTATGGTGGCACCACCACAGGTAGCACAGACACCCAGCACATCTGGGTCACAACCTATCAGTGCTACCTTTGTAACCTCTGCACTACCTGCTCCAACGGTGTCAGGTAACTCTGCCCCAGATGATGGTGCAGTGGTACCCCAATGTGAGTAGTGCTGTCAAGAGCTGAGAGGGCTTGTGGAGGACATCATGGATAGGGGTCTCAGTCCCCAAATCATCAGCATAGAAAAGGTCATGTGTCAAGTTGCAAAGTTAATGCTCAAGTCAGCATCCAGGTATCTACAACAGGAGTCAGTGATGACTGCTCTGAGAGTAAAGTCTAGATTCTCACTGTGTTCATGCTGGATGTGGATGCATCTCGGATGTTCCCTACCTATTTCAAATCATGGCATCCCCTAACCTTTAACATCCATCACCATCCATAGCTGTCTTCTATGAACTGTATTTCTGCACCTGCTACCTAACCCACCTGAAGAAAATTAATGCCTTATTCCTAAAACCCTTCCCAAACAGTCCTCTCTCTAAAGGAGAAAAAGGCACTTGTCCCACAAAAAATATGCCCCATACATAGCTCTCCACTCTGACTATGTGTCTGCTTGACACATTGGATTTAGTCCAATTATCCATACAACATCATTCAGCTTTGTCAGCCAGTCCTGATGAAGTGATCATCAAGAGTCATAAAATTCTTGTTACAGGTATACACTATCTTGTGAAGGGGTGGGTAGCTATGGTGCTGTCCCACCAACATCCTGCACATTACTTTATTTGTCCCCTGTGTCCTACTTTCTGCATGGTCTTGGTTTTCTTTGCTGCCTTATCCACCATTTTTTCACACATTTAATCTAGTCAAAAATAAAATCACAAACAATACACATGGTCACAGATAACCCATAAAATGATTTAGTTTTTTCCTCAGCATTTGCATGATGCTTGGTATCACACACCAGTGCTGAGTGATGATAAGTGATGATTCAAGTGTTATGGCAAATACTGTTGAGTTTTTGCCTTTGGCCACATTAGTCTGCTATCCCTCTTGCTACTGTGCTTAACCTTGCTGCTGTCTAGAAAACAGGTCAATAGCACTATGAGGAGACATTTATTATCATATCTTGAATAGGCTGCAGAGCTAAATGTACTAGGATGTTGCAGTTGTGACTATTGTTATGAAGTATGATGCACACAAACTTCTTTGCTTCATAGCATTTCATAGTCTTGGATTCCACCAGCATAACATGCTTAATCCTTTGTGTGTTTCACAATCAGCTCTTAAATGACCATGCCTTCCCAAAAATAATTGCAAGATATTTGATGTAATCTAGGCTTTATGGGTTAACAGTACACTAGGGACATATTAAAATTATTGCTTGTATGCACACATAAGGTGACAGGATGAAATAATTTGCATTTACATGCATTTTCTGAAGTATTTTAATTATGACACCTACATATACGTTATATTGTAATGACTGTATTACTCAGTGAAGTCATACAAACACATTCAATTGCATAAGAAGCAGTACAACATGCCTCAAATACATAGTCACCAGATATGAGGGTTGTCTAACTGTGGACCTGTATTATACATATAATGATTATTTTACAGAAATTTGCATGACCAATGTGCAATCATGACACATAAAACATTAACATAAGACACATCTGTTCTGAACTGGATCAGAATAATAACTGTTTGTCTACACGTTTACTTTGTGCTAAAGTTGGCATGGAGAACCACAGATTATTAATTCCCTTTCTAAGTTCAAAATCTCAAAATAGAATTATCACATGCTAATTATTTGCCTCAGTCATGCAAATGAGTTTATTGGTGGTGTGCTTCAGGAAGCAATTTTGGTAAGAGGAATGTAATGGCAATGGCTTGTATTACTTGTCTATGTTGTAGTCGACTGTTGTACTCAAGCTATGATGAGTTCATTATGATGCCGTCTAAACCATACATAATGTGGATTTATGTCTGCACTCCAATAATTTAGACTTGCAAATGATGTACAATGGTGTGGGAGCTTTGTACACATGCTTCATGAGTGGTGTTATGAAGTATACAGATACGTCACTCACCCTACTGCAACATACATGAATGACAGGATAGATAAGTTACCCGAGCCATACATAATTACTTGTGAGCAACCCATTTCTGTTACTTCTGCTTGTCAAGAGACATTCCTTTTCAACCAGATTTATGATACACACTAGCTTCTCTGCAACACACTGATGTGATAATCTTTACAAATGTGCTACATTACACATTTAAAGTCAGACTTTTATTGTGTTGTGGTGGTTTCAGTTGATACAATGTACTCTAGATTGTGTAGATAGATAGGTAGGTATTCAAAAAGAGCAGTAACTGACTAGCATGAGTGTGTATGTGTTTGTCTGTAGAGATAAGTAAGACTGGCTTCATCGACACATCTCATGTGGACACTTCCACTCAGGAGAAACAATTAAACCATCAAGGGCTTCGCAGTCAAGTTCTTCAATTTTAGGCAAAACATCAGCTGTGCAATACACTGATAAGGTCATCCTTTCAAAGTGCGCTATGTCCCTGTAGTAATCAGCCTTCTCCTGTGGGACTTCAGGTTGATACCATGTATTCTACATTGTGTAATTAGATAGGTTTGAATCTAACAGTGTTGAACTAGTGTGAGTGTGTGTGTGTTTCTAGGGTAATGTAGGCATGGCTTCAGCAATAGATCTGATGTGTACACTTCCACTCAGGAGAAACATTTATGCAGTGAGTGTTCTCAAGTCAGTTTCTTACATTAACATTTGTTTTGCTACACACTGATGAGGTATTCCTTTCAAATACACTCCATCTCATTGTTAAAAGAAGACTTCTCCTGTGGCACTTGCAGTTAATACTGTGTATTCTAGATTGTGTAACTAAACAGATAGGTGGTTCAAATCCAGCATTGCAGTAATATTATGAGTGTATGCATGTGTGGGCATGTATGCACATGCACGAGCGCGCGTGTGTGTGTGTCTGTGTGTGTGTGTATGTGTGTGTGTGTGTGTGTCTCTGTACTCTGAACTGCCTTCAAAAAAAGATCTGTTGCATACACTTCCACTTACAAGACACATTTACATTAAGAGAGGGCTCCACCATCAACTTCTTACACTTATAACATCTTCTCTGAAAAACACTAATGAGGTCATCCTTTCAAATGTGCACTATCCCACTGTTGTAATTAGACTTCTCATGTGGTGCTGGCAGTTAATACTGTGTATTCTACATTGTGGAACTAAATAGGTAGGCTTTTCAAATCCAGCATTGCAGAAATGCTACCTGTGTGTGTGTGTGTGGGGGGGGAGTCTATATGTGCATTCGTGTGCATGTCTGTGTGTGTCTCTATAGTGTTAGGCAGAACTCCCTTCAAAAAAAGATCTATCCCACTGTTATAATCAGACTTCTCATGTGGTACTGGCAGTTAAGACTGTGTATTCTACATTGTGCAACTAAATAGGTAGGCTGTTCAAATCCAGCATTGCAGAAATACGTATGTGTGGGGGGGGGATCTATATGTGCATACATGTGCATGTATGCATGTGTCTCTATAGTATTGGGCAGAACTCCCTTCAAAAAAAGATCTATTGCGTACACTTCCACAAGACACATTTACACTAGGAGAGAGATCCACCATCAACTTATTCCACTTATATCATCTTCCCTACAACATGCAAATTAGGTTATCTTTTCAAATGTGCACTATCTGACTGTTGTATTGGACTTCTCATATGGTGCTGGTAGTTACTAATGTGTATTCTAGACTGTGTAACTAGATAGGCAGGTGGTTCAAATCAAATCCAACAATGTGGAACTAGTATGAGTGTATGTGGGTGTAGTGCTGTGTAGGACAGGCTTCACTCACACATCTCATGTGGCCACTTCCACTAAGGAGAAATATTTAAATCAGGATAGGGCTTTCCCATCAATTGGTTGCATTTTATCTGCAACACACCGATGAGGCCATCCTTTCTAATGTACAGTATCTCATTATTATAATCAGACTTCTCCTATGGCACTTACAGTTGATAATCTGTACCCTAGATTGGTAACTGGTTAGGTAGGTGGTTCAAATCTAACAGTGTGTAAATATTGTGCTTGTGTGTGTCTAGTGGTGGGTACATATGGCTTCAACAACAGATCTGATATATACACTTCCACTCAGATAACACATTTGCAGGGCTCATCCATCAATTTCTTCCCTAATATAACATAAGCAATTGGATGTGATCATCCTTTCTAATGTGCTCCATCTCATACTTACATTAAGACTTCTCCTGTGGTGGTTGCAGTTGATACTGCATTCTCTAGATTGTGTAGCTAAATTAGTAGGCGGTTTGAATCCAGCAATCACTGACTACTATGATTATGTGTCTCTCTAATGCTAGGTAGGAATAGCTTAACCACAGATATGATTTGTATCATTACAGTGGTAGTGGGTTTTCCTACCAATTTCAGTCCTTTTTAGCACACACATCACCCTAGAAAAATAATTTATTTGTATTTGTTTACCAGGGTGGTGCACTGATCAATACTGACCAGTTTTAGGCTCAACCCAAGTGAAATACAAAACATTTCATAATCAAAAAGTACAGGCATGTAAGCAGTAGCAGAGTAGTTCAGACTAATTACACAGAAAAAAAAACTATGCCTATACATTGTAGTGAACTAGCACGGTGCAGTTTATAAACAAGCAGTTGCAATGCACAATATATACATTGATTTCTAAAGTGGGTCAATCTTCAGTGAATCTTGAGAGAGTAGAAGAGACATAGAAAGGAGAGAGGTTAGGTAATGTGTCCTGTCTTGAAGAAGAGTACTTGGCTTGGATGAAGAAGTGCTTTTTGAGTTGCATTCTGAATTTGGAATAAGTGTTGATTTCCTTAATGTTTATGGGGAGAGCTTGCTAAATATTAAGTGCCTGGGAGAAGAAAGCATGTGCAGTGCTGTGAGTTTGGTTATAGGGGTAATAAGAGCTGGTGTATCTTGTGAGTATCGTATTGGGTTGTATGAGAAGATTTGTTTTGTGAAGTGTAGCTGTAAGTTGAGTAAATGTGTGGAGCAGGAGTAGTCTGTAGAGCTGGGATCCTAAAAGTAGGTTACATCTTTGATTTATGGGTAGTCATTTGCCTTTTTCTAAGATAATACCGTGATGCTCACAGAGAGGTAAGTTTACAATGAATTGGCAGATGCTGTTAGAGATAGTCTCGAGTGTAGCAGTGTTTTTCTTAGAGACAAATGCAAAAATTGGGAGCCCACATTCAAATTGAGAAAGGATAACTCCTTTGTCAATGGCTAATCTTGTTAGTTGGGATAGAGATACACAAAAGAAGGAGCTTCTCCAAGGATGTCCATTAAATACAAGCTTTTAGTAATTATGACCCAATTCTGTCTAATAATATTAATGATGTCATAGTCAATAGTAAAAGTCAAGATACAACTGTCTTTATGTGTGTTGCCCATAGATTTCTTTACCACTCTCCTATAAAAAGTAACAGTGAATTTGTACTTTTTAGTTCAATTATAGGTTCCAGAATGCTTCTTAACATATTACTTTCTTATCCCCTCACCAAAAAATCATTTTCAATATCATTTAAGTTTTTAAGGAAGGGTTCCATTTTCATGATGATTCTAGCCAACCTGTGGCCCTGGACTTAACGTTATATTTTGCCCTGGCAGGATGGAGACTATTATTGTGTAGCAAGAATCTGCATATCTAAGAAGACTACCAAGCTGTGGGAAGAGGTGAAATGCAGGTAGCTGGTGGTTTGATTCAAATATTTGATAAAATCTTCTAATTTAGCACTATCTCCTTTCCACACAATAAAGATGTCATCAATAAAGCATAGATACATTGTGATATGTTGCATGTACTCTCTGTTGTTAAAAATATAAGCCTCCTCCCACTTGCCTAGGGCTATGTTGGCTTGGCTAGGGGCCATACCTACCCCCATGGCTACACCAGTCTTTTGTTTATAGTAATTTCCATTAAATGCAAAAAAACTGTGGCTGGGCAGCCACAGTGGTGCAGCGGTTAGTGTTGCCACCTCACAGCAAGAGGTTCTCTGGTTTGATCCTCAACTGGGATGCCTTCTGTGCGGAGTCTGCATGTCCTCCCTGTGGTCATGTGGGTTTTCTCCAGGTGCTCTGGTTTCCTCCCACATCCCAAAGACATGCTGTAAGTGGATTGGACACTCTAAATTGGCACTAGGAGTGAGTGTGTGCATGTGTGTGCCTTCTGTGGAAGGTTGGGTGCCGGGCTGGCAACTCAACACTGTAAAACTCCACTGCCAATCATGAGCAGACAGGTGATCCACTGTGGTGACTCCTAACCGGGAAAAGCCGAAAGAAGAAGACGTAAAAAAACCTAGCTAAGCACCATATCTAAAAGTTTACCTGTTCTTTCATATTGTGCTGGTGTGCCATTGTTGTTTTTCCTGTACAAACTGTTACAGCCACGAGAAACCAAGAAAAACAAACTGTGTCAGGGTAATCAGAAAGCCAAAGATCCACTTCACGATGACTAGTTTTTCCTGTACAATTCAATCACTGTTTCAATATAATAATTATGTGAAAGTACAGTATATAATGATTCAACACCTATTGTTAATAAAATGTTTTCAGTAACAATTGTAATTTTTTTTTTATTTTCTTAAAAAAACATCAGAGTCAGAGGTTGTAACAAAAAATCCAAGTTGATGGCAGCAGCTTCGGTCAGGGACCCCCTGCTTGCAACCCCTGGCCTGTAAGGAGGGTTTTCTCTACTTTTATATGGCTTAGAGATTTCAAAGAATTTAGGCAAGTGGGGGGAAGGTGTCTGTAGATAGTCAAACAAGTTATCTCTTAACAAACCATCATCATAAAGTGCAGTCAAGGCTGTGTACTACTTGTATGACGCCTTAATCTCTTCTATCACTCAGCATTTCTTCTGTCTTGTGTTGTCCTGTTTGCATGTGCTCACTTACTGGGGTTATGTGTATACACAACCTGATGTTTATATTGTCTGGTCGAGTCTCTGTGCACCTCAGCATGGCTACTACCATGTGTTCTGACCATGACCAGGTGCTGCTGAATGTGTAGCCATACCTAGTGACTTGCATGTTCAATGAGCACTACTGCTTTTCATGTAATACAAAGTGTGCAGACTAAGCTCAACATGCACAAGCATGTTAATGAATTCCCAGAAATTTGTTTATGAGCAGGGGGTAATCCTTTCAGCACCAGTTCATCGCTGACTTTTTTAACTGGGCAGGTGGAAGAGTTATTTTAATCTACCTAGTTCTTCATATGATGACTTTAAGAACTTGCTAAAAAATGCTTCTTATTAGTCATACCATGGCAGTTACTGAGTCAGCAGCCTCCAAGCATAGAACTCATCAGCTAGAATTAATTGAGGAGCAAAGAGTAAAAGTTTTATCATGCAGACTTGACAATTTGGAGACCATTTCATTTTTGAAAAATAGAATAAACAGTATATTTGATTATGAAATACAGCAGGCTTAAAATGGTCTGAAAATTATTTACTTATATAATTCCCCAAAAAACAAAAATTCTTGGCATTTTAGCTTTGCCAACAGAAAAGTGAAAGATTAATTAAATAAGGGATTGCTCTACAGGAATAACTACATCTAAACAGGATGAATTACTGAAATATTTTGCTAGTTATTATTATTCCCTGTCGTAATGTAGGGTAGGATACTCAAGTGAGTGTGTTAATTTAGAATTATTTGTCTCACCTCCCCCTATCACACCTTTCATCAAAGCAGACTTGTAGACTTCTCAGTGCAATTACCCCTAAGAAAGTGAAGAATGCTCTGCACAGGCTTGCTACCAGTAAGTCTACATGCCCTGATTGTAGACCTTTGGAGATTATTAACCCGGGTGGGAAAACATTTTTTGAGAACTTCACAGTGTTGGCAAGCCATGTTCTAGTTAGAGGGGGTTCCCCACTCTCCTGGCATCAGGCAGTTATATCCTTATTTCTGAAACCTAACAAGGACCCTCTACAGGCCGCCTCTTATAGACCCATATCTATTTTAAATCATGATTACAAACTATGTCCATTATGGTGGATAGATTGGCAACTTGCAAGGTCACTTTTATTCACCTAGATCAGACATGTTTTGTGTGGAATACACTAACTCATAAAATCTCATTAAAACTTTCTTGGTAATGGACAGTGCAAATAGGAGGGTGTTTTCCTTATTACTAGCAAGTCTTGATGCTGAAAAAACATTTGATAAGGCCAAATACAACACCAAACATACTTGTCATAGGTGACTCCATAGTCAGACACACTGACGTCCCACTCACCAGGCTGAACAAGGAGAGGGTCACAGTAAGCTGCCTATCGGGCGCTAGAATCCGCCACATAACACAAGCACTCGGGTCACTCCATGGCAAGTACAAATATGACACAGTCATTGTCCATGCTGGTGTGAACGACCTGAGACGTACCTCCCTGGACTACATGAAAAGAGACATAGAGGAGCTCTCTGATTATGTAGCCCAGGCAGGTATGACCCTAACCCTGAGCAGTATCCTTCCTTCACCAAGAATGATGCCACAATATAGAGACAAGATGATCAGCTTTAACAATTGGCTTAATGTCTGGTGTCATTCAAAGGGGATCCAGTGTCTGTCTGCCTGGGATGACATGCTTGATAAGCCACGCTGCTTCAAGGGACGGCTTGCACCTGTCACCCCTGGGATTCCGGATATTGGCTAAGGCTCTTGCCACCCCATAGTGCCTTTTTAGGCAAGGCTCAAATTCTAAACCTACCACCCTAGAAAACAAAAATGGGAAGAAACTGAGGGTAATGCTGCTCAATGCCAGAAGTCTAAATCTCAAAATGCACGCACTCGAGGCCCTTCTCAGTATGGAGAACATCGATGTCTGTGCTGTAACTGAAACCTGGTTCAAGGCTCCTGAGAGCACCCCGGCACTATTAGGTTTTACCTCATATCATGCCCCAAAACCCGGACCACACCACAAAAGGAGGGGTGTATCCATATTCATAAAGGATACTCACACCTCCAGGTTGGTGGCAACGCACGAAGCTTCGGAAACCATCCAGGTGCAACTAACCATAGGCAAAACTGCTCTACAAATTGTAGCATGCTACAGGCCACCCTCTCAAACTCAGGAACCCCACACAGCCTTCCTGAAGACACTGGAGGGTATAAATGTATCTCCAAACACCATCATATTGGGTGACTTCAACTACCCGAATATAGACTGGGAACATTACTCAAGCCCTAACTTTCTAGCCCAACGGTTCCTGGAGTTCATAAATTCAAATGCCATGGAACAGCTAGTCACTGTTCCCACGAGAGGAGAAAATATACTAGATCTCATTGTCACAAACATGGGGACAAAATGCTCCACACCGAAGTATATCCCTCATTGGTGAGATCTGATCATAAACTAATCTCACTGGAAATCCACATCCCGCCCCACCCCAAGCAAAAGACCATAGTGAAGAACTTCTCTAAAGCAAACTTCACACTACTCAAGACTGGTGTGGTATCCTTCAAGGCCCCTGAGCCAGAGGAAACCACAACCCAAGCTGCGGAAGCCCTTACAAATGCCTTCTATGAACACCTCCAGGACTGCATGGATCAGGCAATCCCAAATAAAACCAAGACTCTTTCCACAAAGGGCAAACGTCCAGTCTGGTGGACCCCAGCCATTAACAAACTTTACAATAAGAGGAGAAAGCTATTACATGATAGAACAAAATCCATAAAAGGGAAGTCACCCTGATCATTATTAGTAAAAAATACGAGCACTCATAAAATCAACTAAGGCCAATTTTGAGAGAAAAATTGCCATGGATTCAAAGGACAATCATAAGGCCTTTTCAGCTATGTTAGGAACCTGGGTGGAAACTCCCAGATATGCTCAGAATTAGTCCAAAATGATACAAAAATCACTGAACCCACAGACATTGCCAACATACTGGCAGACAGGTTCAATGCAAACTTCACCCCTCTCCCCTAAAGGAGAGATAACTATCCCAGCCGAGTGTAGCCTCCCGGACATCTCAAATGCGCAGGTGAAAGCTGCTCTCTCTAAAGCTAAAAACACAGCATCAATGGGACCGGATGGTGTCCCCGGCTGTGTGCTACACGAGCTAAATGAGGAATTAAACCCGCACATAAGGCAGCTGTTTAATCTCAGCCTTACCACAGGATACGTGCCCAAGGAGTGGCGCACGGCAACTGTGGTCCCACTCCACAAAGGCGGTGCCTCTACGGACCCTGGTAATTACCGCCCCATAAGCTTAACAAGTCTAGTCTGCAAAGCTATGGAGAGGATCATAATGGAGCTCATAAACAAAGATATAGGGGACTTGCAGACATTGGACCCGACCCAGTTTGGCTTTGTCAAGGGAAGATCATGCTTTTTGAACTTGGTTGACTTCTTCGAAACAGTCACCAAGGCCATTGATGAGGAAAGGCAGTCCATACAGCCTACCTTGACCTTGCAAAGGCTTTCGACACAATACCCCACTCGGGTATTGTAGAAAAACTTACCAGCTTAAATGTAAACCCATATGTCACAAGATGGGTTGCAAACTGGCTTAAGGACAGAACCCACAGGGTTAGAGTTGCTGGCGCTGTGTCAGACTCCAAGCCGGTCACAAGTGGTGTCCCACAGGGCTCGGTCCTTGGCCCCTATTGTTTGGCATCTACTTCTCAGAAGTACAGGCCAACATGGGAGGACTTTGGCTGACAAAGTTTGCAGACGACTGCAAACTGGGCGACATAGTGGAAAGTGCATCGGACATGGATATCCTTCAGAAGGGACTCACGGAAACAGATAGCTGGTGCCAGAGCCATGGCCTGAAGTTAAACGCCAAAAATGTATAGTCATACCCTTCGGGAAAAACAAGGTAACCCCAAGCTACCATATAGGTGGCAATCCACTAAGCACAGAAGAGGTTATCAGGGACCTGGGGACCCAGGTTGACAGTGGCCTTTCTTTTGACACTCACATTGCTAAAGTGGTTAGAAAGACCTTCTACATTGCCCACCTGATCATGAAGGGATTCACATCCAGATCTAGTGAGGTCATTGTTCCCTGTACTCTTCACTTATCAGACCAATGATCGAGTACAATGCCCCATTCGGGATGTATCTCACCCGACATCTGCAGCAATTGGAGAGACCCCAAAAGTTCCTCACCAAAAGGATAAAGGGACTCCAAAATCTGTCATATGCTGCCAGATTGAAGAAACTCCAGCTCTATTCAGTCGCATACCGTCTGCTCAGAGGTGACATGTGCCTGACATACAAGGCCATGTCCAACCCGGAATTAATGGACATGCTCCACCTCAAAAAATCCAAATCCACCAAAACCACTAGAGCAAGCGACTTAAACCTTAGCACGGATATAAATAGGACGTGCTGGAGGGATAGATTTATCACTCAGAGACTCCCTATGCTGTGGAATAAAATCCCGGTCCATGTGAGGCAGAGCACCTCGCTGACTCTGTTCAAGAGAAATCTAGACCTGTGGATGGGAGATCGTAGGTTTACCCCAGGAATCATCTCTGTGTCACTGCTGGACAGAGGCACAACAAACTAATGGGCACAGTATTTTTTCATATAAGGGGTGGTGTAAGCCACAATAATTTGGGCTAGGCTTATAAATGCCTTAGGGCAGATAGCCTAGTATAAACCTAAACCTAAACCTATGAACCTATGAATTTCTCTTTCTAGTATTTAAGCATATGGCATTCCCTTCTGAATATGTCCACCTACTCAGAAGACTTTATTTGAAGACCTTTTCTAAAATTAAAATTGGAGCAAAACTCTAAACTCCCTTTAAGTTATTCAAAAGCACAAGGCAAAGTTGTCCCTTTCCCTTCTGATTTTTGGCTTGTATCTGGAGCCCCTGTCTGTGAAAATAAGAAATGTCTCAGTACATGGCTATACTTCACTGAGGACTTGCCATAAACTGTCCCTGTGTGGACAATTGAAGAAATATTTACACTTCCTGTGCAGCTAGGTGGTTTATGCCTGACAGAGTCTAATCTTTAAAATAGAGTTGTTTACTTTAAAGCAGCTTCAGCATTATTAATTAACTGACTTGCACAACCCTGCTGGAAGGCTATAACTTTACCTCTCTTCTTGGGTGGACATTCAGGACTTTTATCAGTGATTGAAAATAGGCCATTTGGCACTAAGTTAAATCCCATGTAAGGTGATTACAGAGATTTTGAACAGTTTTCATAGGCATTTGCTAACCCTAGCATACAGGAGTGGTCAAAGCATCTTACCCCAACTGTTCATACATCTGATTACATTTTCCTAATGGATGAAAAAAGAAATCTCTTCAGACAATGACTTAATGTACTGGGTGTGATTATTGAAAGCAGGGAAGATTATCTCCTGGGAAGTTGCTTGTGACAGGTATGGACCGGGGCATCAGGGTAAGGGTTTATACAAACAGTTGGTCAAAAGGCTGCAAATATCACAATTTCTCAAAATTCCTCCTAGTTATTGTCCTCTATTGATTTCCTGGCTCCTAGTCAACAGGAATGTATGGAGCTTAATGCAGGGACAAATAATAAATCCTTACAAATTAAAGTTTCAATTCAAAGAGCACAGTACTGAAACAATGAGAATTCTGTGGGAAAGAGAATTAAGCATCTCCATTTCCATAGTAACATGGAGGGAGGTCCTAACTCTGCCCAGATACGCAACTAAGTCTAGGAAATACAGGTGTTCTGTCTGGCAATGCTAGAACAGGTCTTTTTACACCCTAATCCATTTGTCCAGATTTTTCATTAATGTTACTCCCTATTGCTGGTGGTTGTTCCAAACTGCATTTATTGAAAAGCGAGATTCAGAGGAAGTCAGGTTGAATTTGGTTTGGAATGATCAAACTCACCCCAAAATTATTCCTCCTGTATATTACAGAGGACTTAGTCCTTACAAGGTCTCAGCAGGTAGCAGTATGCATGATTTTGCTTCTAGCTAAAAATGTATTACTAAAAAATGGAAGTAAAACTGAACATCATGATAGTAACTGCAATTAAGAGACATGCAAATTAGCTAATAATAATAAAGTATTTTCTCATCGTAACTAACATATCTCTAAATCATAAACTACTGTGTTGAGGGAGCAGGACCTTTATCTCCTGCACTGCACCCTTTCATGAATCCCCAGGTCATTTTGTTTTTAACAATTCTAATTTTGTGCAGCATTACATAAATTCCTCAGTTCCCTTTTCCCTTTAAATTTCACCTCTCCTCCACACCATTACTCTGCATGTATTATTCCAACAAATTCCATTTATTTTTTATATACATTATTACCTTCTTCTCTTTTCTGAAGATCTTCCCTCCAGTTTTTTAACTCCTTTACAATATTCAGTACTTTAATTAGAGTTGGTTTCCATTTTGAGTTCTATTTTCTAATAATTGCTTTTTTCAGCCAATACTATTAAACTTAGTAAGACCATACTATGGCCAGGTAATTCACATTCTGTGTCCCAGCACAAAAGAACCATTTCTTTAGTTACCCCCATTTGCTCCCCCAATATTTCTAACAAAGTTCTCTGTAGATTATTTTTGAAATCTGCCAGCTTGTTACATTCCCCAAAACAACAATTTGTAACATTAGTATTACTCTACTTCAACCTCCTCACCCTCCATATTCAGTATATATCCCTAATAAAACATCTTAACTCCATTTCTCTTCCCCTCCAACTCAGCTCCCTGGCAAATCTTTTCACTCTACTCTCACACTTCACTAATCCATCCTGTTATTACTCCTATCTTCAATTCCTGTGTATATATATATATATCATAGTCATTATATAATCTCAACATCACTCCTCCAACTACCTCACCATGCTACACTTAAGTCTCCTTTCCATATTCCTTTTCACTCCTTCTTCTCTCTCATCCTACGTTATCCCACCCCCCAAGTCTATATCTTCCATGTGTCCACTCTATATCACCACCTTGATCATTACACCCTACCTGTTTCATCTAACCTCTGTCAAATCTCTCCCATACTTTTTGTCAAACTAAAAATATTTGACAACCCTATCCCCCCACCTAACATCAAATTTATTTCTTATAACTTTCCTACAGGTCACAGTAATTCAAGTCTCACTAAACTCATATTCCTCTCTATAAATATACATAGTATCTGTAACAAAGTCACTGAACTCCATGCTTGGATTACCCAGTACTTCCCTGACATACTTGTTATCACAGAAACATGGCTTAAACCCTACATTGAAGACTGAAATCCTTCCCCCAGGTTTTAATGTGTTAAGGTCAGGCCATCTCAATAAAAAAGCTGGAGGTATTGCTATAGTCTATCCATCACATTTTTCCTTTACCCCCTATAACCACCTATTTCCCACCTTCAACAATGCTGAACTAATTATCTCCAACTTTAAATTAAATAAACATAACAACCTCTGTATTATCGCACTCTACATTCCTCCTGGCAACAACTTATCTACTCTAGAAGACATATTATCCTGGGTGTCATCCAACATTTCTCATGAAACCATTAACCTGGGATATGTTAACACTGACTGGCTGAAACTGTCCACAAATTTCACCACTAATAGTATCAATCTCTTTGGCTTTTCTCAATTAATACATCACCCCATCTTTATCAACAAATCCAACCAAAATAGCTCAGTCATAGACTAGCTTTTAGTCACCTCAACAACCGTTGCCAAACTACAACACTTCCAGATGCCATTAGTGACTATCATCCCATCTGTACCAACAGACGTGTCTCCCAACCACATAAACAGTATACATATAAAACCATCCATGGCTTAACTAACTTTAACCCACTTATGTTTACCAGTACTTTAAGCTCTATAAATTGGTCCTTCCTTAAATGCCTACCTCTAGGTGAAGCAGTTGATAAATTCAGCTCCACGTTTCTGAATATAGTAAATAGCCTAGCTCCCCTCAAAGGAAAAGGATCAAATCTAAATTTTCACCTTGGCCATCATCATACACCAAATCCATCATACGTGACAGACAAAGTCTGGAAAACATACCAGAAACAAAAATCTCCTACAAATCTGTCTCACTATAAAAAACTGTATAATCTAGTTAAAAAACTTGTCAACAAATATAAAAATATCATATTACTTAGACCCTCAGCAAACCTCTATGTCCAACCCAAAGAAATTCTGGAAATCTATCAAAAACATTCTTCACCCTGGAACTAACTCAGTACTTCAACCTTCCACTAACCACTCTAAAACTGACACAGCCTCCTCATTCAATACCACTTTTATAGAATTATCTCTACCATTAACAACAGCTTCACCTCTACCACCATCCCACCACCTTCTACCTCCTCCCAATCTCCTTTCCCCTCAAACCTGTCACAACATCTCTTATCAAACAGCTGCTTTGTAAACTTAGACCTTGTTCTCTTTCTGCTAACAATCCTCCCAATGAATTTCTAAATCACCACAAATGCCAGAGCCTACCCTGTGTCGATACTCATTAACAGATCTATTAATAAAACTTACGTCCCATCCCTTTGGAAGAAGTTCTTCATTATCCCACTACATAAGGGTGAGAATTCTACTGAGATATCTCATTTCAGGTCCATAGCAATACTATCACCTTTATCCAAAATTCTCTAAAATGCATCCACAAACAACTCCTCCACCATTTACTTGTAAATAATCTTCTCTCTCCTAACCAGCATGGCTTTAGAGCAGCACATAGTACCTCCACAGCTATCATATCCATTACTGAGTCAGTCAATAAAGCCTGTGACATAGGTAAGTTTGTCTCATCCCTGTTCCTTGATCTATCTAAAGCTTTTGTACTATCATCGTCGAGTTCTATCTCAACCCTCTTTTCTTGGATCTATATACAATACCTTAAAATGCTTCTCCGGTTATTTATCTGACAGATATCAGTCTGTCAAATGGAACTCTACTCAATCACCTTATCTGACAGTCATCACTGGGGTTCCTTAGGGCTCCATCCTATGCCCTCTGCTCTTCAATATATTTATTAACAATCTTTCATCTGTCTCTAAATACACAGCATTAATCCAGTACGCTGATGACTCTACTCTAATCTGCTCTTCTAACAACCTTACTCAACCACAAACTTTAACACAAGATGCCTTTAACTCCATCGAAGCCTGACTTACCAATAATAAGCACTTACTTAATCCCAAGAAGACTAAACTCCTATTATTCTTTCCTAAACAACATTCTCTTGACAAACTAACCTTCAGAATCTCATCACTAAACAACACAGCGACTGAGGCTGTCCCTCATTCCAAACTAGTAGGTGCTACTATTGACGACAATCTCAAATTTGACTTGCATATAAATAACACTATCAAATTAACCCTTCAAAAACTTGGCATGTTATATACGGTTAAACAATTCCTAACTAACACTACTAAAGCTAAACTCGCCACCATGTACCTCTTACCTTCCCTTCTTTATGTCGCCCCTATTCTAACTAACATAAATGCCTCCCTGAAAAGCAAACTCAACCAATGTTACAACAAAATAGTAAAAATTTCCACAGGCCAACCTCATAAATCTCATCACTGCCTATCTCTTAAACATCTTAACTGGCTTAAACTTCCACTGCAACTACATATGAACCAGCTACTTCTTGCTCATAAATTACTCAACAACCCCCTAGTTTCTCATGCCATCACCTCCATCTTACAATATCTTCCTCATCAGGATCTATACTGTTCAGCTAAACATCTTCTATCTATCTATAAACCTCAGAGGTCCAGTGGCCTCACTCTCTACTCTTACTGTATATCCAAATCTTGCAACAACTTGCCACACTCTATTAGACCATTCCCTCACTACCAATCTTTCAAGTCCCTCCTTAAAGAACATCTTTCCAAATCTTGTGTATGCTAATGTTATTCTTTTACCTAGCTATCTTTAATATGCTCCTAGCCCTATTAATCTCCCTGTTCATTCTGTTCACCATAACTTCTATAACCTTCCAATCTAGAACTCTCTACCTTTACACGTTTTTATTCTCTCGCCCTATTCTTCTCCCTCCACCAATTAATGTAGTCACTCTGTATCACCTTCAACCAGAATATAAATTGTAGATTTAATTCTTACTTGTAAAGTCCTGTTAATTCCTGCTAGTAATATCCTGTATCCAGCTATGTATTTTTTATAATTTATATATTTTTTTAACCATATGTAATTTCTCACTGTTTAATGTCCTGTATTTAATTATTCATCTCGGTTAGTCTTTATGTAGAGCTTTTCTCCCCAGGCCTCTGGTAAAAATGGGTACTCTCTACCCAGTCTGACTTTCCTGATTAACAAATGTCAAATAAATAATAAATAAAATAAAAACAATGTATTTGACTGATAGCATTTAATATTCATATTACAATCTCCAAAAAACAAGAACACTGTACGAAATAAGAAAAAACAAAAACGAGCTTGGAAGCGCAATCCCAAAAACTAATTTTATTAGCACAAGCTTTCGGAGGGCACAGTGTCTCTCCTTCATGAGACAAGGAAAAAAAGCACACATCAAACTGCTATGATATATATACAAGAGCTAATTAATCAATTTAAACTTAATTACTTAAAGGTGCATCTCTTAAAAAACCAAACAACAGTAGTGTTATGTTCCAAAAGAATATTAATACTAGTAAATAAATACCAGAGACTCACAACTTCAGCTAAAACACTTCTATGTAGCTAAAATTACACTACATACTTAAAAACATTACTGCATTTCAATAAAACAAATCTATACATTTAAACCACAAATAAAAAAATTATTTATAAATAAACATGTAAATATAAATACAAAATAAAAAAATAATAAATAAATAAAAAGTGAATAATACTAGAAATGTAAACTTTGTAACTATATACCAAAAGATTCAAAACTTGAATGAAAGCAGGCATTATGTCACCTTTTCATGGAAAGAAATTTTAAAACACAACTAAATGAAACATGGTCGTTTAAACCAGGGTACATGTAGGCACAAGTACGAACTTGCCAAGCCAACTCATCCATTTCTAAGAGGGCCTGCCACGGACCACCCCTGGTGTCAACTACTGTTTTACTAAGGATGGTGAATTTAAAACAGTGATCAGAAAAGTCACTAATGTGCCTTGCAAGGGAGTTGTTCAAGTCGTGCCTACTAATAGCATATGTGTGTTCATAAATACGCTGCTTTAACTTCCTCTCAGTCTTACCTATGTAAAAAGCAGCGCATTTCTGACATAAAGCCACATAAACCATCCCATTGGTCTCGCAATTAAATTTCCCTTTAATGTTAAACATCTGATTAATAATTTTAACTTTAGGGTCAGTACATATGTACTTGTATTGTCTACATGCCCCACATTTGCTCATGCCAAAGGATCTATTACTACAAGACCGCGATTTTACCTCAAGCATAGTTTTCAAGTTGTGTCCTTTTCTAAAAATAATTTTTGGGGCATCACCTAGTTTGCTACTTAAACTCATGTCCTCCATTATCAAAGCCCAATTTTTATTAAACAGTTTCCTTATCTCAAAGTGGTCTACACTGAAAGTACACAAAAAAATGATTCCAAAGGAAACTTTACTCTTGTTATTGTCGTGAACATCTTGGTGTCCTATAGAGTCATCTATAAGGCTACCACTAACCCCTGAAAGGATAGGTTTAAAAAAAACAAAATTCCTTTTATGCATTACCTCAGACTTAATGTCCAAAACCATTGAATAAGGGTATCCTCTATTGGTAAACATTTCACACAAATGTTCACATTCAGCCAGAAAGTCAGCAGTATCAGAAACCATCCTTGCCGCCCTAACCATTTTCCCTTTAACTACCACCTTCTTTTGATGGCTAGGGTGGCAGCTCGAAAAATGAAGGAAGGCATTTGAATATGTAGGCTTTCTGTAGATGACACTCTTATATCTCAAATTAACTGTGTCCTTAATCAAAAGGATGTCCAAATAGTTAATACCTGTCTCCTGTAAATTATACGTAAATTCCAAAAAATCAGTCATACTAGTGATTCTTTTATAAACAATGGGACTTCAGAGGGTGGTGCTTTCCAAATTAAGAACATATCATCCCGGTACCTAGTGTACCAGGCCACTTTCTTCACAAAACAGTCATTAAGGAACAAAAATGCCCTCTCCCAGTACGCCAGAACACAATTGGCAAAACTGCCACCACAGGGTGAACCCATTGCAACCCCAGATTTTTGTAAGAAAATTTGCCCATTAAATAGCATAAAATTGTTATTCAAAACAATTTCTAACAGAGTCTCAATCAAATAAATCTTGTTATCATCCAACCCCCTTTCATGCATAAATTCCCGAACCCAATGGGTACCTAGTTGTTGTGGTATCACGGTGTACAAATCTTTGATGTCAATGGTAAAAAAACAAGAAGTGATGTCAAATGGAACCTCATTGATATTCCAGAGGAAGCTCCAGGAATCCTTACAAATCTGGGATTCCTGATCAATTAATTGTCTCAGGATACTGTCAATGAATTTAGCACATGCATAGGTTATGGAGCCCCGACCATCCACTATAGGACGAAAAGGGGGGTTGGCTAGGGATTTATGAATTTTGGGAATACCAAACAAGACCGGTAATTTGGGAGCTAACATACTAAGGTATTGATACAAATCCAGATCAATCACTCTTTCCAAAAACAGGTCCTCGATGATCCCCTTAATTCTAGCATAAGCCATGTTGACTTCATTAATGCTGACCACTTCATAGAAGTCAGTGTTTAAAAGTGTCAACATTTTCTCAACATAAAGAAAGTTGTCCATGAACACCAAACCACCCCCCTTGTCGGGCTTCATAACCCTAATATTACAGTTCTGTAGCATGGCTATAAATTCCCGCTGGTGTCTAGTAATATTGACAATTGATTTGTAAACTGAACGTCTATTAAATTTCAAAGCCCTTAAATCGAACTCGCACATTTTCTCAAATAGACGTAATGTCTCATTCAAAGGAGGGTTATAGGTACTGGAGACTCTAAGTGTGCTAGCATTAGAGTACATACCACCCATTAACGTACTTAAATTCAATTTTCTTACATACAATTTGAGATCAATGATGGTCTTGACCATGTCAAAATGTGAGTCCGGTACAAAGGACAAGCCCCTAGAAAAAAACTCAACCAAATCAGGGTCAATATTAAAAGATGTATAGTTATATATTTTAAAATCACCATTAGAGTCAACTAAAATCACTGGGTCAGTAAAATGACTCGTCATCTCCTGCGCTGTGTCCTTCGATTCCTGAAATTGCTCTGTTTGTTCTTCCCCTGGCTATTCGTTTGTCTGGCTTTCTTGTTCCTGGGAAAACCCATAGACCCTTGGGAGTGAGAATCGCTGTTAACCCCATTAATGCTGTCATTGTTGTTATTGTTGTTAAGTAATCTTTCACTACGGCGAGGAGGCACAGCCTCATCGTCGTGACCAATACATGCTTCATTGTCCTGATCATCTGCCACTCCAGGTGGCTATAAGTTCGTGATTCCAAAAATTCCGGTGCAGGAAACTGCAACTTGAAATTTCGTATTTACAGGAGTGTTTGGTTAAACATTTAGTCCCAAAGGGATTGAGGCAATGGCGTTTTCCGGTTGGATTGGTTGAAGGTTCCCAGTTTCATAAGGACCTTCTAGCCCTGTTTGATAAACAGGGTTTTGAGTTTATGAACATGTTAATTGATCAGTACCAAAAGGAGAGTGAGTGTTTGAAATCTGAATTGGAACTGCTTGAGACTAACATTAAGAAAGACGCAGATTTCTTAAGATATAAATACGATTATTCTCATATCTTTTCCAGCATAGAAGCTACTATGCTTACGTTAACTAACATTAAGCAGAAAAAGATAATTAGGGACATCCAGGAATATGGTGCTAATAAAGCATATCCTCGGCCTCCTTTATTATTTAACAGGCCACAAAACACCAGAATTTTTGGAGTCATGAACTTAGAGCCACCTGGAGTGGCAGATGATCAGGACAATGAAGCATGTATTGGTCACGACGATGAGGCTGTGCCTCCTCGCTGTAGTGAAAGATTACTTAACAACAATAACAACAATGACAGCATTAATGGGACTAATGGGGTTAACAGCAGCTCTCACTCCCAAGGGTCTATGGGTTGTAATGGCCAAAATTTTGATAACAACCAACAGGGTTTTCCCAGGAACAAGAAAGCCAGACAAATGAATGGCCAGGGGAAGAACAACCAGAGCAATTTCAGGAATCGAAGGACACAGCGCAGGAGATGATGAGTCATTTTACTGACCCAGTGATTTTAGTTGACTCTAATGGTGATTTTAAAATATATAACTATACATCTTTTAATATTGACCCTGATTTGGTTGAGTTTTTTTCTAGGAGCTTGTCCTTTGTACCGGACTCACATTTTGACATGGCCAAGACCATCATTGATCTCAAATTGTATGTAAGAAAATTGAATTTAAGTACGTTAATAGGTGGTATGTACTCTAATGCTAGCACACTTAGAGTCTCCAGTACCTATAACCCTCCTTTGAATGAGACATTACGTCTATTTGAGAAAATGTGCGAGTTCGATTTAAGGGCTTTGAAATTTAATAGACGTTCAGTTTACAAATCAACTGTCAATATTACTAGACACCAGCGGGAATTTATAGCCATGCTACAGAACTGTAATATTAGGGTTATGAAGCCCGACAAGGGGGGTGGTTTGGTGTTCATGGACAACTTTCTTTATGTTGAGAAAATGTTGACACTTTTAAACACTGACTTCTATGAAGTGGTCAGCATTAATGAAGTCAACATGGCTTATGCTAGAATTAAGGGGATCATCGAGGACCTGTTTTTGGAAAGAGTGATTGATCTGGATTTGTATCAATACCTTAGTATGTTAGCTCCCAAATTACCGGTCCTGTTTGGTATTCCCAAAATTCATAAATCCCTAGCCAACCCCCCTTTTCATCCTATAGTGGATGGTCGGGGCTCCATAACCTATGCATGTGCTAAATTCATTGACAGTATCCTGAGACAATTAATTGATCAGGAATCCCAGATTTGTAAGGATTCCTGGAGTTTCCTCCGGAATATCAATGAGGTTCCATTTGACATCACTTCTTGGTTTTTAACCATTGACATCAAAGATTTGTACACCGTGATACCACAACAACTAGGTACCCATTGGGTTCGGGAATTTATGCATGAAAGGGGGTTGGATGATAACATGATTTATTTGATTAAGACTCTGTTAGGAATTGTTTTGAATAACAATTTTATACTATTTAATGGGCAAATTTTCTTACAAAAATCTGGGGTTGCAATGGGTTTACCCTGTGGTGGCAGTTTTGCCAATTGTGTTCTGGCATACTGGGAGAGGACATTTTTGTTCCTTAATGACTGTTTTGTGAAGAACGTGGCCTGGTACACTAGGTACCAGGGTGATATGTTCTTAATTTGGAAAGCACCACCCTCTGAAGTCCCATTGTTTATAGAAAGTATCACTAGTATGACTGATCTTTTGGAATTTACATATAATTTACAGGAGACAAGTATTAACTATTTGGACATCCTTTTGATTAAGGACACAGTTAATCTGAGATATAAGAGTGTCATCTACAGAAAGCCTACATATTCAAATGCCTTCCTTCATTTTATGAGCTGCCACCCTAGCCATCAAAAGAAGGTGGTAGTTAAAGGGAAAATGGTTAGGGCGGCAAGGATGGTTTCTGATACTGCTGACTTTCTGGCTGAATGTGAACATTTGTGTGAAATGTTTACCAATAGAGGATACCCTTATTCAATGGTTTTGGACATTAAGTCTGAGGTAATGCATAAAAGGAATTCTGTTTTTTTTAAACCTATTCTTTCAGGGGTTAGTGGTAGCCTCACGACAATAGCAAGAGTAAAGTTTCCTTTGGAATCAGTTTTTTGTGTACTTTCAGTGTAGACCACTTTGAGATAAGGAAACTGTTTAATAAAAATTGGGCTTTGATAATGGAGGACATGAGTTTAAGTAGCAAACTAGGTGATGCCCCAAAAATTATTTTTAGAAAAGGACACAACTTGAAAACTATGCTTGAGGTAAAATCGCGGTCTTGTAGTAATAGATCCTTTGGCATGAGCAAATGTTTGGCATGTAGACAATGCAAGTACATATGTACTGACCCTAAAGTTAAAATTATAAATCAGATGTTTAACATTAAAGGGAAATTTAATTGCGAGACCAATGGGGTGGTTTATGTGGCTTTATGTCAGAAATGCGCTGCTTTTTACATAGGTAAGACTGAGAGGAAGTTAAAGCAGCGCATTTATGAACACACATACGCTATTAGTAGGCACGACTTGAACAACGCCCTTGCAAGGCACATTAGTGACTTTTCTGATCACTGTTTTAAATTCACCATCCTTAGCAAAACAGTAGTTGACACCAGGGGTGGTCCGTGGCAGGCCCTCTTAGAAATGGATGAGTTGGCTTGGCAAGTTCGTACTTGTGCCTACATGTACCCTGTTTCATTTAGTTGTGTTTTAAAATTTCTTTCCATGAAAAGGTGACATAATGCCTGCTTTCATTCAAGTTCTGAATCTTTTGGTATATAGTTACAAAGTTTACATTTCTAGTATTATTCACTTTTCATTTATTTATTATTTTTTATTTTGTATTTATATTTACATGTTTATTTATAAATCATTTTTTTATTTGTGGTTTAAATGTATAGATTTGTTTTATTGAAATGCAGTAATGTTTTTAAGTATGTAGTGTAATTTTAGCTACATAGAAGTGTTTTAGCTGAAGTTGTGAGTCTCTGGTATTTATTTACTAGTATTAATATTCTTTTGGAACATAACACTACTGCTGTTTGTTTTTTTAAGAGATGCACCTTTAAGTAATTAAGTTTCAATTGATTAATTAGCTCTTGTATATATAATAGCAGTTAGATGTTTGTTTTTTTCCTTGTCTGAAGAAGGAGAGACACTGTGCCCTCCGAAAGCTTGTGCTAATAAAATTAGTTTTTGGGATTGCGCTTCCAAGCTTGTTTTTGTTTTTTCTTAATTCATATTACAATGTCCGATGCTTTATTATGTTTTTCATTTGCTGGTTTTGCCAATAAACGTTTGTTAACCTTAAAAAAAGGAAAGATATTTTTTGAATTACAACTCTTAAATTATTTTTTTTTGCCCAAGATGTCAGGTTGCTTAATAAATAAGAGCTACATTTTTCTTCCTCTTGACTTCGTTTTGTTCTTTTTTTCCTGTTTAGTATTTTTTGTTACTCTTTTTGTGCACTCTGTTCTTTCTTCTACAGGTTAATACCATATGTTAAGCATACTTTTATTCCTTATTCACTCATACAGCCTATATATATATTATATACATACATATGCAACTGTTACTGCTTTTTTAGGTACTCTAGTTCAGAAACAAAGAAATGTTACCACCCACATTTTTGGCAAAAAATGTGGTATAAGCGCATCAACTTCTTAGCTGTGGTAAGAGCCATCCTAACATAGGTGAAAATGTTATTTTGCAGATCTGTAGTGTACCCTTCTGGAATGTTACTTCAGGACTGAACATATAAATGGATAGACTGTTCAGTAACATATTTTTCTGTCAAAGATGGATAGCACAGTGCTGCCCTAATCTAAATGCACTGATTGAGGTGGTTGTGGTGGTTGAGTTGAAACACACTCGACCACCACAACACAGCACAAATCACAAGACACACAGCTCACCTACACAGTGTGCCCCTCAACCTAAGCCTCTAAGGAAAAACAGCTTGCCCAATACACTAATCATAGGTGACTCAATAGTGAGGCATACTGATGTCCCACTCACTAGGTTAAATAAAGAGAAGGTAACAGTCAGCTGTCTGTCAGGTGCCAGGATCCGACACATAACACACGCACTCAGGTCACTCCACAACAAGTACAAGTATAACTCTGTCATTGTCCATGTGGGTGTGAATGACCTGAGATGCAATTCCCTGGACTACATGAAAAGAGACTTGGAGGAGCTCTCGGATTATGTGGCTCAGGCAGGTATGACCCTAGCCCTGAGCAGCATCCTAACATCACCCAGAATGATACCGCAATACAAGCAGAAAATTATTGATTTCAACAATTGGCTAAGTTTGTGGTGTCATTCTAAGGAGAGCCAGTAACTGTCTGCTTGGGATGACATGATTGACAGACCTCAATGCTTTGCCATAGATGGCCTGCATCTGTCACCCCTAGGTTTCCAGATACTGGCTAAGGCTCTTGCTACCCCTATAGTGCCTCTTTAGGCGGTGTTACAAAGACCAAATTACCACAGTAACAGCTATAAATAAATGCAATCTGCGGGTCATGCTGCTCAATGCTAGAAGTCTAAATCTCAAGATGCACTCACTCAAAGCACTCCTCAAAATGGAGAACATCGACATTTGTGTTGTAACAGAGACCTGGTTTATAGCAGCAGAAAGCACCCTTGTGCTACCAGGTTATACCTCATTCCACACCTTTTGGCCCCAGAACATGGACCGAAGCTCCAAAGATGATGGCGTCTCCATATTCATGAAGGAAATGCACACCTTCAAACTAGTAGCCCAGCATAACACATCGGAGATACTTCAGGTACAACTAACAGTGGGTAAGATGGCGATTCAGGTCATAGCCTGCTATAGGTCCCCAACCATGTCCCAAGATTCTCACTCCATGTTGCTAAGTACCCTCGAAACTATTAGCTCCAACCCAACACTCTCATACTGGGTGACTTCAACTACCCCTCCCTCAACTGGGAAAACTACTCATGCACCAATATACTTGTCAACGCTTCCTGGAATTCATTAATTCCAATGTACTGGACCAGCTCATTCTTACCCCCATTACAGGAAGCAACATCCTTGACCTGGTTATTACTAACATGGGCAACCGTTGCTCAATACCAATAGTCAATTCCTCCCTGGATAGATCTGACCTCAAACTAATTACCATGAAAATCCACATCTCACCCGCACCACAAGCAAAGGAATCCGCCATGAAAAACTTTTCCAAAGCTGACTTTGGGCTCCTAAAAACAGAGAAGGCTAACTTCACAGCACTCATGCAAATGGAAAATAGGTGCATGACCGCCGAATCATACACCAATGCACTGTACGAACACGTACATAAATGCATAGAACTAGCCATACCCAACAGAACCAAGACACTCTCCTCCAAAAAAAGGAAGCCAATCTGGTGGTCCCCTGCCATTAATAAACTCTACAACAGAAGGAAAAAACTGTTGCAGAAAAAGGTGAACTCCCAAGACTGGAAAAACTCCCTTATTACCCGCAACAAAAAGTTGAGATCCCTCATCAAAACCTCTAAAGCTAGCTATGAAGGCAGAATTGCAGCTGACACTAAAAACAACCACAAAGCCTTCTACAGTTATATCAAGAATCTCCACAGCAATACCCAGATTTTCTCTGAGTTACTGCACAATGGTACCTCCTATTCCAAGCCAACAGATATTGCCAACATACTGGCCAACAGATTCACTGCTAACTTTACCCCTCTCTCCCCCCAAAGGACCAATCACAATACCAAAAGAATGCCAGGCACCCAGCATTACTGCAGCACAAGTTAAAGCTGCATTGTCCAAGGCCAAGAATACAGCTTCCATGGGATCTGACAATATCCCTGGCTATGTTCTACATAAACTACAAAGTGAACTGGTATCACACCTGTGTGCCCTGTTCAATCACAGCCTCACATCGGGCTTGTCCCTACAGAGTAGAGAACTGCTACAGTCATCCCTCTCCATAAAGGGGGAGTGACTACAGACCCTGGGAATTATCGCCCCATTAGCCTGACAAGTCTGATATGTAAGGCTAGGGAGTGCATCATCATGGACCTAATTAACAAGGATGTAGGGAATCTCCAAACTCTGGATCCCACGCAATTTGGATTTGTGAAGTGTAGATCATGCCTACTCAACCTGGTTGACTTTTTTGAATCAGTCACCAGAGCTGTGGATGAGGGCAAGGCAGTTCATACAGCCTACCTCGATCTGGCCAAGGCCTTTGATACCATTCCCCACTCAGGAATTATTGATAGACTCACCAAACTAGGAATCAACCCCTATATCACTAGGTGGGTTGCAAATTGGCTCACAGATAGAACCCACAGTGTGAAAGTAGCAGACTCCAAGTCAGACTGACAATCAGTCACGAGTGGAGTCCCACGGGGATCAGTCCTGGGTCCTCGCCTGTTAGGCATCTACTTCTCAGAAGTCCATACCAACATGGAGGGACTCTGGCTGACCAAGTTTACCAACGATTGCAAGCTGGGAGTTATTATTAACTCCCCAAGTGATGTAGACATCCTACAGAAAGGCCTCACTAAGACCAACAACTGGTGTCAAAACCATGGCCTTAAGCTTAATGCTAAAAAATGTGTTGTCATTCCCTTTGGAAAAAACTCAGTTTCCACTAATTACCACATTGATGGTAGCCCACTGAACACTGAAGGCATTATAAGAGATCTGGGGACACAGGTTGACAGCAACCTCTCCTTCGACCACCATATTGCCACTGTGGTCAGAAAGGCCTTCTATGTGGCACGTCTCATTATCAAGGGTTTTGCATCCAGGAAGAAAGAGGTCATCATCTCTCTCTACTCTTCCCTCATTAGACCAATCATCAAGTATAATGCCCCATTTGGCATGTACCTCACTAAACACCTGCAACAGCCTGAAAGGCCACAAAAGTACCTCACAAAGAGGATCCTAGGCCTTAAACACATGCCCTACATGGACAGACTCAAAAAAACTCCAGCTTTTCTCTGTCTCGTATCGTCTATTAAGAAGCAATCTCTGTTTGACATACAAGGCCATGTCTGACCCAGCCTTGTTGGAAATGTTACACCTAAAGAAATCCTAATCCCTCCACAACACACACTCCAGGGAACTAAACTTCATTACCACAATCAACAGAACATGCTGGAGGGACAGGTTCATAACCCACAGACTGTCCATGCTCTGGAATAGACTTCTCATACATGTCAAGCAGAGCACCTCACTGGCCCTTTTCAAGAGAAATCTTGATGAGTGGGTAGGAAATAGGAAGTTCACCCCGGGGATCACTCCAGTGGTTCTACTTGATAGAGGCACCAGGAACTAATGGCGGCATAATGCCAGGGCACTTCTATGGGCTAGGCTTGTAAAAGCTCCATGGCCATTGGCCTAGTACACACCTATGAACCTATGAGACATGGTTAAAGATATGTACTGCAGGGGCTCCAAACCACAGTTCCAGCAGAAAAACAATTCCAGAAAAACACTCAGAAGCTGAAAGAAGCACTTGATTTTAGCTCTTTTGTTTTAATAAGTACAAAACAGGACTGCCCAAATCAGCTTTCTTAGGACCTAATAATACATTTTCTCCAACTCTAGGAATACCCAGTTTGACTCTTTAGACCTCTAGCTTCTTCTCAAATATCTGTCTCACTGTAAATATTGGGTTAGTTGTAGTGTATTCAATTATCACTCACCCGCTCCAGACCTTTCTTGCAGAGTGACAGGAATTTGGTACCTCTATATTACCTAGAGCTGTGAATGTCTCCTTTTCTCTTGAACAGTGGTACTGTTATGCCGATTCTCCAGTTATCTGTGATATGGCTTTCTCTTCATACTGTTATGAATACCCCCAAGAGCCATTTCTTTCCTATCACACCCAGCATATTTACCATGCTTGCTGTGACCTCATCTAAGCCTGCTGCTTCCCCTAACTTTATTTTCATTATTGCTGTTCTTACTTCTTCTGTGGGGCTCCTAATCTTCTTTCATCATAGACTGTGTCTGGGGCAGTACAGCTTCTGTGGGGTTTTCTTCATTCGGAAACTGCTGGAAGTACTCCTTCCATTTGCCTTTGATGTCCTGTGGACTGGTAAGCAGGTTGTTGCTGGACTCCCAGAGTGTCTGACTATCTTCTTTATATTTTATCTTTGCCTTGCAACCTGATAGAGGTTTCTTTGTGTCATGTACAGAGTCAGTTTCAAAAAGCTGGCTCTGATGCCTTACTCTTTGCTACTGCAACTCCTCTGTTAACCTTTTTGTTAGCCAACCAGTATTCATTCCTAACCTGATTCGTCTTTTCTGACTCCCACTTTTTCTTGTTCTCCTTCTTTCTTTTGATGACTTCCTGGACTTCTGCATTCCACCACCAGCTTATCTTGTGTGCCTTATTTCCATACCTGGCTCTGCCGCATATCTGTTCTGTAGTCCTCACATATCCAGTTTTGAGGCTGTGCCATTCTTCTTCAACTCCACCTATTGCCTCTTCTTCTTGATGTGTTAAAGCCCAGAGTAATTCCTTGAACTGCTGTACTTTCTCTCCAGTCAATGTCCAGGTCTTCAGCCTGGTTTCTGTTGACCTTAGAGCCTTCTCTGACTACTGTTTGCAGCTGATTGTGGCAACCTGTGGTTTATGCTGTGGGTCAACTTTTTCATTGGGGATAACTTTGCAATCACTGCTTCTACCCCAATGCCCTTTTCTTACTAGGAGGAAGTCTACCTAAGTTGCATGTTGGTCATTCTTGTACGTGATCTTTTGATTGTCTTTTTCTCTCCTGCTGAACCATATGTTGGTCACCATGAAACACTTTGCCAGGCATAAGACTAAAATGGCCTCTCCTTCTTTATTCTTGTTGCCCCACCCATGTGGACCCAGGCAGTCCTTATATCCTGTTCTGTTTGTCAAAATATGTGCAAGCAGGTCACCCATTATCAATGCTAATTCATGTTGCCCTGCTTTATTTAGTAAGTTCTTCAACTGCTATATGACTGCACTCTTTTCCTCACTATCACAACCCTGCTGTGGGTCATATGCTGAGATTATGAACAGTGCCCTATCCTTAAACTGGGGTCTGATTGCCATGAGTCTGTCACTAATTCTGATGACATCCTATACTGTCTTCTGAAGCCTTTCCATCACCACAGTTCCCATACCTTTTCTAGGCTGTCCTACATAGTGGACTCTGTATCCCAAGCTAAGTGGCTTTGCTGCACCACCCTTCTGTCTTGTCTTCTGGATACATAGGATGTCCAGCCTCCTCCTTAACATTGTGTCATTCACTTCCTAGCTGCATCCTGTCAGTGAACCAAAACTGAGTGTAGCAATCCTTAGTTCATGTTTGACAGGTTGATTGATTTGCCATCCAGCTTTCTCTCAGCAATGTTAACCCAAGCTGGGCAACTGGACACTGGCCATTCTGGACACCAGACAGTAGATTATTGACCCAGGGCTGCTGGGCTTTATGGAGGGCACACACTGGCCAATAAAGGCACATATTCTCCTACCACCATTAGCATGGGCCCCTGTTATAGGTCAGAGAAGGCTGGGTCCTCAAAGCACTTATCACCAGAAAACATCCATGCCCATTTGATGACATTAATCAACATGACCGAATCACCTAGTGCTATATTTTACCTTGCTGAGTAGCTATGGTGCGCAGTCTGAGATCTGTGTTCTCCTACCTTGAGATACTACACACCACGGCAGATGCCCAAAGTAATTGGTCTATGTAACTTTTTCATCTATAGGGCACATTCTAGGGTGATTTTGAGATGGAAACACTCAGCATGTTTTGGGAAGGTGTAAGAAACCCCACAGAGACATAAAGGAAACATGCAAACTCCATATAAGCAATGGTTGGAGGTCAGGATTGACCCTTGACCCTTGTGCATGAGAGGCAAAGGCCATAACTATTATGTTAACTGATCAATATTTCCTTTTGTTCATTACATTAATAATGTGTTTCAGGTGGATCACCTATTTTCCTGGATTAAGACAAGGCTGTCAATTACTTTAATCTATCCTTTTTGTTGCAGCACTCTGAATTCCCCATAATTGCCCCACTTCATAAAGGTGGTACAGCCAATGAGCTAACTTCCAATAGCCCTATTATCTCTCCTCTCAAAAGTACTAGAAAGATGTACACTTAAATGACTCACCATTTATCTGTCTAATAATCTGTTCTCTGTGACACAAAATGGCTATCACTCCAGTTACAGCAATGAGCATGCTCATTCAGTATTTACTGCATATCCTCATACTAAGCTTATGGATAGCCAGATGGCTGATTCACTCTGCACGATATTCATCATGGTCTCTTAGCCTAGCCTGATCACATGTTTATATAACCTTGGCATCAGAATTGAAGCAATAACATAGCTTAGTGGCTTTCTTCCTGGGCTGAATCTGTCTGGGATCCCCAGTGGTTTATAGTGGGTTCTCTTTTGTGTTAATACTTTAGTTAATAATTTGTTCATGGTCTTCTGTGTAGTCTATCTAATCCACTACATGGATGAAAGGTGACATAGTCACCTCATGTGTCATTGGCAAAGTCCTTCACAAAACTTAAAAAATGGCTATCTGATGCAGGTCTTGTCTTTAATGTAAATAAAACTAAAGCCATGCCTTCCTGCAGTAACTCATCACACCCAGCTGTCTCTCATTTTTTCCTGTACTCTGTCTAATTTGATACTAGGGTAGAAACAGCAGACAATATTAAACTATTCACTGTCATCAGTTATCAGAATCTGAAGTTTTACAACCATAATAGCAAAGTTAGTATTAAGACAAACCAGAATGTTGGCTTGCTATAAAACCAGATGTGCGTATTATGGTGGCTGATTCCCATATGATACCATGCCTGTCTTAGGCCAGCTGCATGCTTACTAGTATATACAACACTCAGAAATCTAGGCTTGAGCAAAACTACAATAAGTTCACAACATTTTCTACTGCTTTCTCAGGAAAAAGTACCTCTGCCTTCCCCAGCAGAAAATACTTTGGTCCAAAGTTTCACATCATATTTACTCTGATAAAAAACATCTTCTGTCCCCAAGAAAGTCTCTAAACATTCAAGCAGTCTTACAATGGTATGTCCATACATGCTGCCTTAGATGAAATCCACAGCAAGCAAACTACTAGATTTAAAAATCATTGTGGAGATTCCTTATTCACCATTTATGTTCCTAAACTTTAAAACAATCATATCCTTAAAATTAGAAATACTCCAAAAATAAATAAAATGTAAGAACAGTGAAGTGTACTCTCATTTCCAAGTAGATCTGCAACTGTAGTGCTAGTGTTAACTAAACATAATTTGCAGTAACAGCACTAATTGTTATACAAATCTACTGTCCTTGATGGTTTAATCCACCTAGCCACTATCCTCTATCACCTTCTGTAAAACGTTGACCTTTTACCATCCTCTCTTCCCTGTGTCAGTGTCCCTGTAACCTTCACTATCTTCTATGCGCCATCTAATTTTAATTTATTTTCTCCTTCTTACCTACTTACTTCAGTCCTTCCCTGCATCCAACATCCCTCACTCTTCTGTTTACATATGTATTGTTTATATGCATGCTTAGCATTCCTGTTTCTAACTTTATTCCCTCTATTTTACTTATTTCCTTCCTGAATTACTCTCTACTATCTTATCATCATATCAGCATTAGTTATTACAAACGTAATCTGTCTCATTCCACCTCTCTAAGTGCATTCTTCCTGTAAATAGTTTGGTCTCCTTCTTTGGCAGAAAACAGCTTGAGCTGGCTATAATAACAATATGCATTTCTGAAGAAATGTCATCTCTCATACTGATTTTTGATTTTTTGAGCAATGCTTTGCCAATGTTGTGTAAATATTGTCAAAACAGTATACATATTCTGCACCTTGCGAGCTTTGTACTCTGAATAGTTGAGTTTCATGTTGTTAACACCATGCTCCTTTGCAGTTTACATTATTCTATGTGATAACATGCCATAGTGCATCTTTTCTGAGCTTTTCTCCTTGAACCTGCACTGAAAATGGCAACTGTATAGCAAGACTATCCCAGTCAACAAATAAATACATACATAAACTATGTTTGTCAAGGTCAAGACATACAACTGTGTGTTACATGCCTGCTTGAAAGTCATGGCAGCCATCCTGTGAACACTCCTTTCTTCTTTTAGTTATACAATCATTGCATTTGTTGTAGATGACATGATTGAGTTACTACATATTGCTTTTATGGCACATACTGAACAGAGAAACTCCCCTTGTGCATTATGCCATCATAGCTGCTTCTGCAGTCCACATGTTGATGTCATTATATTATCAGCCATTCTATGCATACCAGTGGCTAATGATTCAGTCAAAGCTCCAAGATATGTTAATGGTTGTCAAAGGCATACACTGAATGAAATCCATCCTACTAACTTCTTGTCTCTTGTTTTAGTTTTACACAATTCAACACTTCTTCAGATCAGTTTTAATTTACTTTCATACCAAATTTAAACTGGCCTCCAAAAGACATGCGTGACTGGGTGTGCCTTTGCTGAAGGCTGGGCGTCAGGCTGGCAACTCGGCACCATAAAAAAATCTACTGCCAATCATTAGCGGACCGGAGTTCCGCTGTGGCAACCCCTAACTGAGAAAAGCTGAAAAGACAAACAAAAACAACCAAATTTAAAGAATCTCTGCTCTTTTTTGAATTTGTGCCTTACTTTAAACTCCAAACTATGCCTTCTAAACTATGCAATTAATTAAGATTTTTCTGTTGTATTTCTGTCCAAAATTTTCTTGAGCACCGATTCCCTCAGCATTGTAAGTGAAATTTCTCAAGCTGTGCTTGAAGGTTTTACAAAGTTTGCATGTTATTCTTTGTTTGCCATGTACTTACCCTTGTACATGGATTGTTTGCCTATGTTTTACTATTCATTTTCATCTCTGATATGTTTCTGTATCTCTAATTTTCATTGCTTCTGCAAATAACCACATATTAATTATTTTCATTCTTTAGTTTATTATGAAAATGCCCTCTCCAGGCCTATGCTGAAAAGCCTGGTCAGACTAACCCAGCTAACAACTGGAAATAAATACATATACATGGTTTGTTAATGTTTATTGAGCAGTGCATCTTACCATCCATGTAGGAAGTGTTAGTGTTTAGTTAGTTAGTTAGTTAGTTAGTTAGTTAGTTAGTTAGTTAGTTAGTTAGTTAGTTAGTTAGTTATATTTGATTACCAGGGTAGTGCACTGATCAATACTGACCAATTTCAGGCTCAGCCGGGGTGAAATACAAAATATTTCACAAAAAAACATAAAAAAAATGTAAGCAATATCAGAGTAGTTCAAACTAATTACATAGAAAAAAACTCTCAAGTGTTACATCACACAACATGAATAGTGTTACATCACGCAGCATGAATAGTATTACATTTCACAGCATGAATATATGCAGTTCTTTAAATAGTAAGTTACTGTGCTTTGCTGTTTTAGATTTTTGGGTACAAATGTATGGTGCTACAACAAAAGACTGAACATCTCCACATTACTTTATTCAGTATTCACATACATATGAAAATCATTGTGTTTATTGTCACATCTAAGTCTGAATTGGATTTTCCATTTGGTAAACCGTGTATGACATCATCATCATCATCATCATCATTATCATCATAACATTGTCACAGTACTCAAAGCATTCAGCTTGTCTCTCCACTCGCCCCAATCACATTTATATGATCTCCGCATCACAATTAAAACAACAACATGGCTTAGTAGCTATAGTTTAGATGGTATTCTTTCAATTAGATGGAGAAAAGCTCTATCACAAGCTGAGTCACTCTATTTTGGATTCTCCAGTGGTATACAGAAGGCCTTTGATAGCATCTTTATTAATAATATGCACGTGGCCTCTAGTACCAGTCCATTTCATTCAATATCCAGGTAATTCAACAACCAAAACGTCAATCAAGTCTCAGTACGTCTATGTAATGTGGACTGTTGCTATACTACATGTTGTTTTAATGTGCAGTCAGTCAGTAAAATATAAACAACATGATATTTTCAGTCAGCACACTCATGAGATAAATTTGCTAGTAACATGCAGAATGTTTTTAATTCACTTGTGTGGCACTTTCCACGTGTTGCCTAAATTATTGTTCCATGACTTTCTAGTTTTGACAAAGATGTATAGGATGTATAGCTCCATAACCATACATTTAACACAATATAACTGCGGTGGTGGTGCTGCGGTAGCATTGTCGCCTCACAGTAAGACATTGTCCTGTTCGATTCTCAGCTAAAGCGTCTTCTGTGTGGAGACATGCGTGAATGGGCGTACCTTCGTTGAAGGTTGTGCATCAGGGCTGGCAACTCAGTACGTAAAAATCTACTGCCAATCATTAGCGGACCGGAGTTCCATTGTGGCGACCCCTAACTGGGAAAAGCCGAAAGATACAACAACAACTAATAGAATAACTTGGTTAGTTCATTCTGTTGAATAGTCAGTTTGTCAGCAGAGTTTACTGGTATGGACTGTGATCAACAGCAGTATTTGTCTAGCGCTGAAGGTATCAAAAGTAGAAAAATCTATTGCTTGCAGTTATAATTAGTGGGATTGTGTTTTAATGCCAAAATGTGGATATATAGTACGTTTCAACATTAGAGGTAAGACTGACTGTGTGTGTGTGTGTGTGTGTGTGTGTGTGTGTGTGTGTGTGTGTGTGTGTGTGTGTGTGTGTGTGTGTGTGTGTGTGTGTGTGTATACGTGCATGAGCATGAGAGTGCTAGAGAATAGTAGTTAGCAGTGTCAGTGCTGCAAAAGGTAGCACATTTGCCTTTGGTGCAGAAAGCTGTGGGTTTTATTCCCACACCATGTAGCTCAATCACCGACACTGTAGAACAGCAGAAGGGGGAGAGTACTCAACTCCTGAGTGTGTTATCCTTTGGCTGAGACATTAAACCAAGGTCCCATCTGCTTGAGTTGGTGGTACTTCAGATGGATGTAAAAGCACCTATCAAAAAGAGTAGGGGTCCTTTATATATATATATATATATATATATATATATATATATATACACACACACACACACACACACACACACACACACACACACACACACACACACACATATATATATATATATATATATATATATATATATATATATATATATATATACACCTATGGTTCCCTTTATAATTGCGAAATACTGAAATCTCGAATTTCAGTATTTCGCGACCATAAAGGCAAACCTTCAAATACCGAACCTTCACAATCCCGAAACTACAAATCCTGAACACACAGCAGACACCACACCATGCATAAACCACAACACCCACACTACAAAACAAATAAACACACAAAAACAAAACACCACACATACACATACCTACACTATACAAGCTCCCCTGCACCCCACACCCCCTACTTATATATATTAACTCTGAGATCGCACAAGCAGTAAAAGACAGTACACTCACACACAGACATTCCACAGCCCCTCACACGCACATGCACACATCAGACATAGACAAACACCAACACATCCAACAATTACACACTCATACGTTCACCTTCCTACCCTAACTCACACATACAACTTATAATCTCACATAAACTCAAACTCCCACCCAAAACACTCACTTACCTTAGATTCCACGTAAATCCATACACTACACTAACCAACATCCAAAACAAACACCGCACGTCATGTAACATAAAGCCATAACTGTGAATATGAGATATTCGAATTCGTAATTATGCACGTTTGACATTTCAAAAATTCACCTTTATAGTCACGAAAAACTGAAAATCGAGATTTCAGTATTTTGCGATTACAAAGTGAAACCATACCTATATATATATATATATATATATATATATATATATATATATATATATGCATACATGTATATATAAAACCACCATCTAATTTTACTTAATATTGCTGCTAAAATTTTAAACATGACTTAATTTATTTTTTCATTCTTTCATTCCATATAAACCATATAACATAAAATAGCGTTAATATATTCTTTTAACATATTCATTACTTCTCTTCGTATAATATCCATATTTAATCATATCCCTATTTATTTTATCCACTTCTTTTATATCATCAAAAAAATCTTCTTTACATAGTTTTTCCCCTTAACTTTTTTACTCTTTTACATTTGAAAAACACATGTTCCATAGTTTCTTCTTCTTGATAATGTAAGCATACCAAGGAATTCAATAAACTCCATTTAGGCTTAGTGAGAAGCCTACATGGAGTTTACGTGTTTGCAAGATGGGCAATAGTGTTAACTGCAAATGCATGTCATGCATTGTGCTTACATGAATGCAAGGGTTTACATGCATTTGGTCGCGTGACCGAAGGTCGATCTGTCGTAATGCCGAACCTAAATGTCAAATCACGTATGCCTGAATGCAAGGAATGTCGCGCACAATGTCGAATTCAAAATTCCTGATTGCACAACCGCTGCAACAAGCGCTACCATGGGTCGAGAGGGAGGAATAGTAGCCTGGCCAGCATTTAGTAATCTCGAGTTCGGCATCCGCAGATTCAACATTCCACGATCCTGGGGTTCTGCTGTCAACACGTTCGCGTTCGCACATCGGTCATTTGCTCAAATGCATGTAAACTGAATACAAGTGTAGTTTCCTGGCCAGCAACAGTATTGCTGGCCAGGAAACCATGTAAAGCAACACAAACACCTGCAGATATGCAGACATGTTTACCTACAGGCAAACTTGCTCTGCATGATTGCATGGACAGCCACAATGACTACCAGGGCTTAATATAAGGCAATTTATAAAGTTCTAACACATTATAACAAAGTTTATTCAGTGCAGTCTACTGTGCAAACCTGTTTTAGGCATACAGAATAAATGTTTGGTCGTGATCAATAAGTGAACATAGACTGAATTATAAATAATTATTCTGGGGAAGTGTGTGTATTGAAAAGGGCCACACACATGAATTGTAAGAATGAACACAGGGGAAGAGGACAAGTGAAAGATGGTAATGTACAGCAGATGAAGGCATGTCAATGTACGTATACCACAAAGACAAGACAGTTGTAGCATGAACAGTAATCACATATCTGCATAATATAGTACGTACTGCTGTTTACACCTCCTGTGTGGGTGTAGTCATATCATCATACAGTTATTGTATATTATGACTGTCGCATAAAGTGACATATCAGTGGAAAACAGTTTTTGTGATATAAGCATCCTAACATGATAACCAGAGAGGACATTTATCAAGGGCAGTATATACAATAGGGGGTAGTTGCATATTGTGAAGATGTGCAGAATGATTTACTTGAATATGAATGTAATGTCAGCATAGGTCTCAACCAAGCGAGACACATAGCAACAGGCTCATGGACATCAGTAGACAGAAGCATGCACAGTTGTGTACAACTCTGTATCATTGACATAAAATATGGGATTGTGAGTTATTATACAACTGTCATGATTTGTTAGTAACCTATAAGGGGAATCAAGCACATCTTCCTCCAAAATTAACATCTTTCAGAGGTGCTAAGAGGGACACTGTTACACCTGTAGTTTAAATTATGAGCAATCCTGGCTATTTGATGGGTTTGCATGGCATACCTATGCCACAATCCCCACCTGCACAAATGTAACCCATGCTACCAATGTTGTCAATCAAATATGTATTTACTGTGTACATCACAGGAACACATATCACACATACATCTGGTCTAACACCTTAAAGGGAGGTCTGTACTGTCAATTTGTAATGGTTATGCATCAAAAAGAATATTCAGGTATGGCCGATAAGATGTGTGGGAGCTCACAGTGGCAAGTGATACACTTGAGTAAATCATCCCTGGAAGATGTGTTGGGAGGTACATGCAAAAGGGTGTATTGTACTCAATTATTGGTGTAATAAGGGCTGAGAACAATGGGAATACAATGCCCTTTGATGTGGATGTCCTGCACATACTCAAGAGTTGTGCTATATACAAGGGGATAGTCACCCCTGTGGGAAGATGCTGGTGGACATTCTGCATACCATCTACCTGAGTACACAGGTCACATACCACTTGTTCTGCTCATAGGAGTGTGCTGTCTATATTGTAATTATCTTGTGTATTTGCTTTCATAAAGGAACTAATCCCCCTATGATTTTTGTTCAACTACTGTGTCTTCATGGCTCTGGCAACAATCCTTTGTTTGTGTTAATACTGTCTGCATTATACCAATACAAATCCTGGATTCAAAGATTGTCCACAATTTGCAGTCCTTCACAAAGCTAGTTAGACAAAGGATGTGTAAGTTAGTCTTGACTTCTGAGACTTAAATAATGAGCATGAAAGGGCCTAGTTCATATTCCTGAGGCATGGACCTGGTCACTGGACTTTAGACAGAGGTGACGTCATACACTTTGACATTATCTGTCATGTATATCATCCATTTGTCTAACCACTTGGTGACATAGGTGTTTATACACACTTGAGACAGTTTCTCTGTAATACCTGAGTGTGGATTTGTATCAAATGCCTTAGCCAGGTCAAGTTATCAGGATGATATTCTTTACATCGTGCATGCCCTTGGTGACCTTCTTGAAGACATCAAACAGATGTAACAGACATGTTGCAGCCTTAACAAATCAAACATGGGGTTGGTACACAGTCAGGAGATTACCTGTCTTTTTTGATAAGGTCCATGATGACTTGTTGGTCTGCGATGAGGGGCGTCAGGATTACGAGTCTATAACACCATGCATCAAATGAGGGTCCCCCTCAGTTAGACAGATGCCTGTTGCTGTACACCCTTCTTTGAGAACATAGGCTGTGTGGAGGCTGTGTTGAATTAGGGATCCAACTGTGTCTAGTAGGTCAAGTTTTTTAAGTCATGCTATAGGCAACCTGTGATGTTGTCAGAGCCCATTGATTATGTGTTATTAGCTATCCTGAGAAGAAAAGCTAAGTAATGTCTGCATGTATACTGGCCAGTGGTGATGGGGGAGAGGTGTGAGACAATCTGTCAGCTTGCAGTTTGTCTATTTTCTCTGGATGAGTATGGCTAGAGGTGTCCACAAACAACTCTGTGTTTAATTGTGTATTCCCCTTAACACTTCAAGTTTATTGAAATAATTGATTTGTGAAGACACCTCCAAATGCAACCTTGGTCATGCATCACATTCCACATACTGGTACTGTTCACACAGTCATATAACTGTATCAGTGTCACATAATTACATCAATTGTGCAATATATGCCTATATGTGTTTCATGGGAAAGCTGTGTTTGAGTGACCTGATGCCATATAAGGACACATTACAAATTAGTCGTTTGTGGCTCATGCAGAACATTTCCTGACACAAATGCTAATAGTCACACAATGGTGTTGCTGACCACCTCAGTAATCCTTGGGAACAGCAACACAGCTGCAAATACAATGAATTCCACAAGGTTGCAATTGAATCAAAACATTATATTTTTGTGTATATCACAGCATTACATGTGGATGAAATAAGACTTACATGCCCAAGTAGTCAGTATGAATTTATATTGATGTCTGTCACAGAGCATTGAATGATGGTAGGTAAACACATGCACATATGTGCCTCTCTGCAAGTGCCATTGTAATGGTGGAATGAGAATTGTGTACAATATCGATCCATTCCACTACAACAACACATGTCCTAATAAGCCAACAATAAACATAAAAGTTTAGCATACCAGTTCAACAGTACTCAGGAGGCATATTACTACAGCTATTATAGAAGGAGCATGTAACGAAATGGCCGCAGCAGCCATTAATACATTAGCTCCTATCACAGATTTTAATTCCCTCTTGTAGCCATACTATACATCCACACCTTAACATAGCACATGTCAATGACAGCAACATTAACATGTCAAATGGTCATAGGTTCATAGAAACCTGATGCCATATAAGGACACATTACAAATTAGTTGTTTGTTGCTCATGCAGAACATTTCCTGACACAAATGCTAATAGTCACACAATGGTGTTGCTGACCACCTCAGTAATCCTTGGGAACAGCAACACAGCTGCACATACAATGAATTCTACAAGGTTGCAATTGAATCAAAACATAATATTTTTGTGTATATCACAGCATTACATGTGGATGAAACAAGACACATGCCCAAGTAGTCAGTATGAATTTATATTGATGTCTGTCACAGAGCATTGAATGATGGTAGGTAAACACATGCACATATGTGCCTCTCTGCAAGTGCCATTGTAATGGTGGAATGAGAATTGTGTACAATATCGATCCATTCCACTACAACAACACATGTCCTAATAAGCCAACAATAAACATAAAAGTTTAGCATACCAGTTCAACAGTACTCAGGAGGCATATTACTACAGCTATTATAGAAGGAGCATGTAACGAAATGGCCGCAGCAGCCATTAATACATTAGCTCCTATCACAGATTTTAATTCCCTCTTGTAGCCATACTATACATCCACACCTTAACATAGCACATGTCAATGACAGCAACATTAACATGTCAAATGGTCATAGGTTCATAGAAACCTGATGCCATATAAGGACACATTACAAATTAGTTGTTTGTTGCTCATGCAGAACATTTCCTGACACAAATGCTAATAGTCACACAATGGTGTTGCTGACCACCTCAGTAATCCTTGGGAACAGCAACACAGCTGCACATACAATGAATTCCACAAGGTTGCAATTGAATCAAAACATAATATTTTTGTGTATATCACAGCATTACATGTGGATGAAACAAGACACATGGCCAAGTAGTCAGTATGAATTTATATTGATGTCTGTCACAGAGCATTGAATGATGGTAGGTAAACACATGCACATATGTGCCTCTCTGCAAGTGCCATTGTAATGGTGGAATGAGAATTGTGTACAATATCGATCCATTCCACTACAACAACACATGTCCTAATAAGCCAACAATAAACATAAAAGTTTAGCATACCAGTTCAACAGTACTCAGGAGGCATATTACTACAGCTATTATAGAAGGAGCATGTAATGAAATGGCCACAGCAGCCATTAATACATTAGCTCCTATCACAGATTTTAATTCCCTCTTGTAGCCATACTATACATACACACCTTAACATAGCACATGTCAATGACAGCAACATTAACATGTCAAATGGTCATAGGTTCATAGAACATTATTAAGCTAATGGCCAACATCAGATAAGATCCCAGCCATTATTATACCATATAAAATAAACTCTCTCTCTCTCTCTCTTTCTCTCTCTATATATATATATATATATATATATAGATATATATATATATATATATATATATATATACATACACACATATATATAAATATAATATATATATATATATATATATATATATATATATATATATATATATATATACATATATATATGAGGGAAGATAGTAAGACTGTTGTGTGTAGGTGTGTATTTGTTGGATTTCTTTACATACTGCCACTGTCCATATGGGACATGTGCACCACACCATGACAGAATTAGCAATCACACATGCATTGGTCTGGAGATGGTTTGCAGAGGCTCATGGAAGGACTCTGCTTCATGATGTGTGTAGACATATTTGACATGAGGACATCCTCCACTTCTCTGCAGTAAGGATGTCATGTGGCCAGCAGAAATAAGAGGACAGTGGATGCATGGGAATACATTAAAGGTTCTCCTAAGTGATAGTGAAATGAAGAGTGATTTCAAAGATCATACAATGATCATGGTGTACCACCGTCCACACACACAGCAGTAAATTGGGCCTGATTTGAACATTACACCTGTGTAGGTATAGAAGATGAATGGCATGCAATGTAACACTAGCACCACAGTCACATCTCTATGTAAAATTGTCTCAAAAGTAGTATTTTGATATATACACTCTCATGTTGCCTGCTGTCAGATTCAAACTTCTATATATCCATGTAAATAGATTGAGAACACAGCACATAATAAAGTATAAAATCACCACTTAGGATGCCCAAAGCAGCTCCGATACTCCAGTTTATTAGAGGTCACAACCAGGACAAAGTTGTGACCTCTAATAAACTGGAGTATCAGAGATGCTTTAGACATCCTGAGTGCTGATTTTATACTTTATTTTGGTTTTAGTTTCTTATTTTCAGCACTTGCTTCTATTTTAATACAGTGCTATATATTACTGTCACAGAACAGGTTTGTCTTGAATACTATCAGAGTGCATGTCATACAGCATGACATCATCAGTGTATATTACAAGAAGATGTTCAGAGGAGTGTCTGACATAGCTGTGGACTCACATGTCATTATAAAATTGTCACCATACTTATTGTTGAATGCACACACAAGACAGTTGACTGTGGTGAGAGTAGAACCCCTACCTATTTACAGAGCACATTACTTAATGCAAGTGCCACATCACAAGTTTGGCTTTTATACTCTCAGACAACACTTTATAGTTGATGACATCAGCAGGGTCTGGTGAGAAGATGGTAGTAGGTCTCACATGCTGGTCTAAAATTGTCTCTTGAATGTCAACCAAGTGAACACACACACACGCACACATCACACATACACACACACACACACACACACACACACACACACACACACACACACACATACACACACCGGTTGTCCACAGTAAGAATAGAACCCCTACCTGATTATATACAGAGCACAGTATTTAATGGAAGCACCACAGCACAAGTCCGTTACAGTGCTGCTGGACAATTTATTGTGGATGACATCCTAATTGGATGTTTGAAGAATATGTTGGGAGGCCTGTATGAGATTGCTGGTTAGCCATGTACTACTTTCAAAATTATCTGTTCACCATGGGACTGGATTGCTGATAGTAGGATACACGCCTACATTCTTCTGACTAGACACACACACACACACACACACACACACACACACACACACACACACACACACACACACACACACACACACACCAGTTGACTGCAGTGATATTAGAACACCTACCTAATTTGGTGTGCCAACTAAAGAACCCAATACTTAATGCAAGCTCCATGGCACAAATCTGACTTTTACACTGCTGCTGGACATTCTGGACATTTTATAGTGGATGACATCCTCAGATGATGTTTGGGAGAAGATGGTGGGAGGTCTGTATGAAATTACTGGGTAGCAATGTTCCCATCTGCTGGGCCAGTAATCAAGGATCCTGAATCCTCACAACTGACACCAGAGAGGGACATGCACTAGGAATACAAATGTATACACTCAGTATCTCCAGATGCAGACCTCCCTTAAGAGCACACAGGGGAACACACTCAGTCCAGGGTCTGGATTTCTCTATGTCTGTCTCCCTCCAGGTTCCCAGTAAGACTCCCCACTGGTATAGCTGTAGGGTTAGATCTTCAATTGTGTGTCCAAGCCAAGTCCTCCAGTACCCTCTCTGTAAACCCAATGCTTTGTGTCCCTGCTCCAAGTAGCGGACAGTCTCTCTCTCTCTCTCTCTCACACACACACACACACACACACACACACACACACACTGAGAGATTTGATTTTTCATACACACACACACACACACACACACACACACACACACACACACACACACACACACACCTGGGAAAGCCTGGTACAGATTTTTTACCTGCTGTGCACTCTTTTGCCGAGAGTATAAGGTAGTTATCACTGCCATCAGACACTCCACAATCAGCTACTCTAAGGCCCTTAACAAAGGGTGTCCAATTATGCCATATAATATTAATACTAATACAAATAGTAGCAGTTGACCAAGATGGCTAGGACTTCTGGAGTGGCCCAAACAGTGTCACGAAATAAATATAAGCACTCTCAAAGGTTAAGTACTTTCTACAAGGACCAGTCACAATAAAAGTTTTGAATATATTTAATAATAAATAATAAAAGAACATGAAACTGCTGAATTTATATTGGCAGTAAACCACATAGTCCAGATCACAGGAAATATTGAAAAGAACACTGATGGACAGACTCAGACAAATAAAGAAAAACAATATCTAAACTAAGCTTCACTATATTCCTGACTGAAACTAGGAGAATTACTCTTCCCTAATAACTAACTTGATAGAGCAATGCACAGTGAAACACACGAGCTGTCTTTCTAGTCAGGTTCCCCAAAACAGAATACTCCCTATTCAGAGATTGCCCCCTGTAAACTATAATGTCAAAGATGGCTTGCAGAATGACCTCATCTGGTCATCTGACTCTAGGTTCGCACAGCAACCCCCTTTGAAGCTGAGACAGGAATTTAGCATAGACAGATACAATACACATCTTAAATGCTTATGGCAGTGCCTGGGGCTTCTCTTCTTTTTACTGAGCTAATGAACAAAGGATTACTCTGCACCTAATGTCTCTGATCCTATTCAGCACTGTGGGGTGCTGTTTTAATGTTTTAACAACTCATTTACATTTCCCTTATTTTTCTTAAAATAAGCCAGCTGGTTACCCTTTGCTGTCCAAGTATCCTCTATTAAAACATATACATTTAATTCAGTTATAATAACAGATGTACATTTCTTTTCATTCCAGCAAGGTTCACTGTTAATACATTGTAATGTAAGCAAACCTCACAAATACATTTTCAGCACAAGCATCACTACAAATAAGTTTGATATACAAATGACATATAATTGTTTCCAAAATTCCAGCTAGCTGTGTTGACACAAGTCATACATCTACTGCCCTACTTCTGCTGGCATGGCTGGCAGTACCTCCTATCATCCCAATGCATGTTATACAGGATGATATCATCTGCGTATATTACAAGAAGATGGTTGCAGTTAGATTAAAACCCCTACCTAACTAAATATACCAGCTAGAGAAATCAGTACTTAATACACATTCCATGGCATAAGTCTGACTTTTACATTGCTGCTGGACATTTTATAGTGGATGATATACTTATTGGATGTTTAAAAAAATATGTCAGGAGGCCTGTTTGAAATTGTTGGGTAGCCATATCCAACTGTCAAAATTATTTGTTGTCCATGAGACTATATTTCTAACAGTAGGATACACAGTTACTCTTCTGACTACACATACACATACACACACACAAACACACACACACACACACACACACACACACACACACACACACACACACACACACACACACACACACACACACACACACACACCAGTTAACTGCAGTGAGATTAGAAACCCAACCTAATAAGGTACACCAGCTAGAGAACTCAATATTTAAAATGAGCACCACAGCACCAGTCTGACTTTTACAATGCTGCTGGACAATTTATAGTGGGTGACATCCTCATTGGATGTTTGCAAGAAGATGTGAGGTGTGTGTGAAATGGATGGGTAGCCATGTATGACTAAGATATTAGTTCTGCATGAGACCAGATTGTTGATAGTAGGGTATACACTGATGCTCCTCTGACTACGCAAACACACTTACACACACATAGAGATACATGGCTGCTATGGTAATTTAATCCACATGTAAGATTTTTTTCCCAGCTGCAAAACACTGTATTTAATGACTGCAACAACCCTGAAGTATGTTTTTGCCTCATCATTTCCGGTCTTTATAGATGATGCCATTATCATTATATGGACGGCCCAGTGGTGCAGCAGTATCATTGTCAGCTCACAGCAAGAGGTTCTCCAGTTTAATTCACAGCTGGGGTGCCTTCGGTGTGGAGTCTGCATGTCCTCCCTGCATTTGTGTAGGTTTCCTTCAGCTGCTCCGGTTTCCACCCACATTACAATGACATGTGTCTGGAGCATTTCTCCCAGGGGCTCTCCTGAAAATTGGCTTCATTCAAAGTTGGACTTTCCTGGTAAACAAATGTTATATAAATAAATATGATGCGGTTCACATATCCTGTTATGAGAGTTGTATGCAAAGTATGGATGTACTATTTCCTGTTGTGTTTCTAATCTGCAGGTATGCTTTTTTAAGAGACAGCTTGTCAAACTAGATGCAAAAAGCTGCATGTTTGAGAGATGTTTGGAGGCCTGTATGAAATGGATGTGTAGGCAATAGGCATGTATGACTGTCAAAATATTTGTACTCCATGGGAATGTATTGTTGATAGTATGATACACACTTACAGTTTTCTGACCACACATAGAGACACCATTTGACTGCAATGAGATTAGAATCCCTACCTAACTAGGTACAGCAACTAGAGAACTCAGCACTTAACACAAGCACCATGGCACAAGTCTGATCTTTAGACTGCTGCTGTACATTTAGTGGATGACATTCTTATTGGATGTTTGTGAGAAGATGTTGTGAGGCCTGTGTGAAATGGATGGGTAGCCTTGTATGACTGTCAAGATGTTAGTTCTGCATAGGACCAAACTGATAATAGTAGGATATAGACTGATATTCCTCTGACTATGCACACACAGTTACACAAACATAGGGACACACACATAATGTGGCTGCTGTGCTAATTTAACACACATGTAAGTACTTTGTTCCCAATTGCAAAACACAGTATTTAATGACTGCAACACCCCTGAAGTATGTTTTTGCCTCATCATTACTGGTCTTTATAAATGATGCCATTATCATTATATGATGTAGTTCACATATCCTGTTATGAGACTGTCTTGCAAAGTATAGATGTACTATTTCCTGCTGTGGTTCCAATGTGAAGGTATGCTTTTTAAGAGACAGCTGGTCAAATTAGATGCAAAAAGTTATCAGGAATGCACGTAGTAGAAATGAAACATATGCAGCTGTTTCCCAGTATGTTATGTACACTACACACTTAAATTGTCACATACAGACACACAAATTTTTGTGATCATATTTGTGTGTTCATATTTCTGAAGAATTGCTGTCCACATTAATACATGTATAAGACAATCTGAATGTCTATTGTGATTATAAAGGTGTACATGGTATGTAACAATGCAGTTTTGCTATGTATTTCTGTAGTGTAGTTGACATATGGGAACAAGTACTGACATACCATATTTCAAGTGCATGGGTGCACTTAAGACATGACTGAGTGTAAATATGTATTCAGTCATTAAAAAGTGCCTTCCCTTTGGTTGTTTTACATGGATTTTAATGGGATGAAGATTAACTGGGCAGTAAACATAAGTAATACATGCTAATAAGCACTTTCCTTAGGGCACCGCCGAGAAGCTGGTTTGCCCAATCAATGGCAAAGTGTCTGTGCATACAAGATACACATTTAAGGACTCCTACTTGAATTTAAGAAGTACTTATCCATACTGGCTATGGTAGACACAGGTAACAGATACTATAGTGTTCATAAGTAGTTCATATCAGAAATGTTGTCATAAATTGTATTACCTTAAAAAAAGTACTTATACTGCTTTCCGTGTTTGTGCATAGTTAAGTGATGAGCAAATGTGAGTCTCTGCTTAACTGAGAACATTATGAAAATTCTAATGATTAATTTTCCTCTGCACAAAACACACTAAGCAGAGAGGCACATCATCAGCACTTTGGACAGTACTGAGTGGAAAACAACTCCTGCTGATTAGCTGACTCTTGGCAGCAGGTGTAATAGCAGTGAACTCTTATTCTGAGCATGCAGGATACAGGCTTCGAATCCAGCTCTATCTAATTTTTTTACATATGTATTCAGGAGGTATTTAAATAAGTATATGTAATAAATATTGGAAATTTGACAGGGAATGACTACAGTGAAGTACTGTATAAAAACTAACAGTACTGAAGTGATTTATGCCAACAGTACACATATGGAGTTTATAGTCATCAGTATAAAATATTTGATGTGAAATTTTAATAGGAGTGCCTTTATTCTATGCTAACTGTGTGTTGCCTTAGCACAGCAAGTTTAGGCAGCATTGCATGGAGGTAACTCTACCATGCTATAGGATGTGAAGAGCCATTCACTGTCACTTCCCATTGGTGCACACTGCCAAACTCCATGTAAACAAAGAGTAGAAAAGTTAAGGGCTTCATTAGGGATTTATTATTTATGTGTGTGGTGTGTAATTCTATTTTTGACCAGATTAAGGATGTGAAAATGGGGCATATAGGAAAGTGGTGAAATGTGGGACAAGCACTATATGTGTTAGAGAAGAAAGAGTGACATGGTGCCAGAAATGGCAAGTCTAAAAGGTCATGGTGTTAGAAAAGGTATATTGAAAGGGCATGGAGTCAGAACCAGCATATTCAAAGGGTATGAGGCTAGAAGCGGCTTGGCTAAAATGACTTAAGGCACTTGTTTAGATGGTGGAGGAATACACAAGAGTGGATCATTCCTAAAATGTGTAAACATTCGTCAGAAACGAATTTCAGATATTAAAACTTGCTCAGCACTATTTCTTTTTCTTATAATATGAAAGGAGGCATACAGAACATTTTAAATAATATTTGCATAAACCAATATGTACGATATTGATAAAATATTCAAATTACTACCGAAAATGTTTGAAATAAAGTCTGAATTGCATGAAACAAATAAGATAAGGGGAAACGACCGCATTTTTGCAAAGCATGTGTATTTTTCGTATTAAACAAAGACATCTGAGTTATCAGAAGTGTATAAAGTGTTTGTATGTTTGTGCAGAGTTACAGTATAGTTATTTTGCAAAAGTACAGCCGTTACAATGCATATTTTGCAGAGTACAGCCATTACAGAGCACATTTCACAAAGTATTTTGAAGAGTTTATTGTGCATTTGAATGTTGTTACAAGCTCACAGCACAGCATGTTCATACATAATTACAAGGGCAATATTTCCAATGTGTTTGTGTATACTTTTTGGGCATGGCAGATGGATTTCGAGAACCCAATGCACTTGTGTTTGACAGTAATATTGCTGAGAAATGAAGAGTGTTTGAGCAAGAGTACGACATTTGCATGCAGGCTGCATTTTCTGATAAAGATGGCCATAAAAAGGCATTTATTCTACTTAATTTAGTTGGGTCAGAAGTCATAGAAAGGGAGCATTCATTTGTGTGTGCACCTGCTGTTTATGCTGGAGAGTGGGGAACCGTCATATTGTTGTACCAGCTGAGTCAAGGAAGGACCCAGAATGCTTAAAATGTAAATTTAGAGAAATGTGTAACCCCCAGATAAATGTTACAATGGAAAGGCACTTATTTTACACAGGGGATCAAAAGCCTGGTGAAACTTTTGCAGCATATATAACTGATCTGAGAAATAATGCTAAACATGCAGATATGGTGACTTTAGGGATGAGTTGATAAAAGACAGATTTGTATGTGGCATAAAAGATGATGCTGTGAGAAAGATATTGCTTCACGACAGTGATTTAACTTTGAATAATACCATTGAGATTTGTCAGATATATGAGCTCACAGAAAAACACACAAATTTGCTTACAAATGAGAGCAGCTCTAGAAGGCACAGTGATAAAGCTCATGTTAATAATATGCAGCATGTGGTTAAAAGAAACAAGCCCAAGCACATGGTAGCAACTGTAACCCCTGCAGCACTCACTGGTAAACCCCAGAACTTTCTAGCAAATTCCAGAGCTCACAGTCTCACTGAAGCAAAAGAGTGAGTCAGCAAACTCAAAGCATGGGCCCCAACCTAGTTTCATTGCCAACAGTTGTAATTGTGGTGAAAGTCATGAATCTAAAAGGGAGAAATGTTTAGCTTTTGGTCAACAATGCCACAAATGTAATAAATGGAATAATTTCAAAAGGTTTTGTAAATCAAAAGGCCCACATTTTTTTATTAAAAGGAAACATTTTAAGAAACTTGATCAGTTAGACAGTGGCAACCCTAATCTTTATGTTGATGGTGTGGCAGTGCTTCATGAAACAGTCAATGCAGTAGGTTTAAGGGCAAAGAATGAAGTATTTTGCACTGTTCAGATAAATGGCAAACCTACTGAGCTCATAGTTGACACAGGTTCCAAGCGCAATGTTATGTCTACAGAAACATTTGCTAGAGTGTGTCATGGTGAAAGGCTTGATTTGGCAAGGTGTGCGAAGCTTGCTGCATATAGAGGTGAAGAAATTCAAACCAAAGGCACAGTAGTGCTTTCATGTTACTCTGCTGGAAGCAGCTACAACTTATTATTTTATGTTGTCAAGAGGCACATCCAGTCATTATTAGGGCTCAGAGGAAGTTTGAAAATGGGACTTCTGTCCTTTAATAAGGAAGTCCATCAAGTTAGCTTAAAAGACCACTACTCTAATTTTGCCCAGCACATTTTTTCTACCTATGCTGATCTGTTCCAAGACAAAGTAGGTAAACTTCCAGTTGTGTACTCCATGAAGTTAGACCCAAAGATCAGTCCAGTTATCAGACCTGCACGCAAAGTTCCAATAGCCATGCAGGACAGAGTCAAAGACGAGTTAGATAAAATGGGGCGACAAGGTGTGATTTGTCCAGTCGAAACTCCAGCTTAATGGGTATCTTCCATGGTGGTAGCTCATAAGAAAAGCTCAGATGACATCAGAATATGTATTGATCCATGAGATGTGAACAGAGCACTAAAAAGACCTCAACATCCAATGCGCACGGTCGAAGAAGTCACAGCCTTGATGCCAAATGCCACTATTTTTTTTGTCTTAGAGTTCATTTTGACAAATTCAGCTTGACAAAAATCCTCATTGCTCACTACTTTCAGTACTCTGTTTGGCAGGTACTTTTTTGAGAATGCCATTTGGGATAAATTCTGTAAGTGAAGTCTTTCAGCATGCAATGGAGCAAATTTTTTCTGGGTATCCTTGTGCAATCATAGTAGACAACATACTAGGGAGGTCATGATGAACATGATATAAACCTCAGAAAAGTTCTAGAAAGGGCACATCAAGTGAATCTTAAGCTCAACCAACACAAATGCAACTTCAGGCTACAAGAAATTACTTATGTTGATCATTTATGAGTGCAGGCCTACGACCAGAGCCTTCAAAGCAAACAGCCATTCTCGAGATGCCAGTTCCAGACAATGCTCATGGCCTGCAGTGTTTTCTTGGCATGATCAACTACCTAGGCAACTTCATTCCAGACTTTCATCACCACTCAGAGAGCTGACACGTAAAGATGTATCCTGGTCTTGGTTAGAGTAACACCAAAAAGCATTTGATGTCCTGAAACAGAGAATTGCTAGCCCACCAACCCTCAGATACTATGATGTTCACAAGCCAGTTACACTTTCTCCTGATGCTTGGAAATTTGGTCTTAGTGCAGTTATTCTACAAGAGGATCAACCTGTTGCCTATGCATCAAGAACTCTTACCCAAATTTAAATGCGGTATGTCCATATCGAGAAATAGCTTTTGGCAATCATGTTCATGTTCAAAGTTTCTTACTCCAATTGGTTCGAGATTAACCTACTTCCCAACCTAGTATCCAGTTTAGTCATTACTAAAATGAAGCATCATTTTGCTGTAGATGGTAGTCCGCACAAAGTTATTTCTGATAATGATACACAGTTGAGAAGCCAACAGTTCAAAAGATTTTCTGAAGAATGGGACTTTACTCATGTCACAAGAAGTCCTGAGTACCCACAGTCAAATGTCTTGGCAGAATGTGCAGTTTAAAGTGCAAAATAGTTACTTGAGAATCAAAATGAGATAATACTGTTTTCCTAATCTTTTGAATCTCAGAAATGTTTCTTGTTATAAACATCTTGGTTCACCTGCTCAGAGACTTCTGTCGAGAAAGCCAGAATCACATTACCAATCAGTAATCAGTTTTTGGTTCCATGTGTCAAGAACAACAGATCCGTGAAAGCCAATTTGTTGAAGAGGCTCCTAATGCAGATGTCCTACTACAAAAAGACCAGCAAACTGCTCAATCCACTAAGAGAAGGAGAAGTGGTAAGGATGCAGACATCCAAATGTTATGATCGGATTGGTGTCATGAAGAATATTGGCCCAGAGCTGAGATTGTATATTATAGAATCAGAAAGAGCAACTTTTAGGTGGAACTGGAAGCATTTGAGACCGATGTCCGAGCCTATACACAGCACATAGCCTATGAAAAAGACTCTATCTCAGAGTGAGTTGTTCAGTGTTCCAATTCCAGAGGAAGTTCCAGAGGACATTCCTGTTCCTATGATAAATCCAGAAATTTGTGATACGAGTTGTGTACCGCAGACTGTCCTTGTTGCTAAATTTGGTCTGTTATGTTACGAGATATGGTTGAATCTCTAAACTTTGTAGCAGATATGAAGCAATTTGGACATGAACATTGTGTTTTGTTTCTAATCTATATAGTAATGCATGCCTAATTCTGATATTGTTTTACATAATAATCTCTCCTTTGATAATCACATTGCCAAAGTGGTTAGAAAACCCTACTATGTGGCCCACCTAATTAGAAAAGCATTTGCATCCAGATCAAAAGAGGTCATTGTGCCCCTCTACTCATCACTCATCAGACCCATCATAGAGTACAATGCCCCATTTGAGATGTACCTTACAAGACACCTGCAACAGCTGGAAAGACCACAGAAGTACCTCACCAACAGGATCACTGGCCTCAAACAGATGCCCTATGCAGCTCGACTGAAGAAACTCCAGCTGTATTCGGCTGCATACCGCCTACTCAGAGGTGATCTCTGCCTGACATACAAGGCCATGTCCAACCCAGAATTGATGGACATGCTCCACCTAAAGAAAACCTTATCCTCTCGAGCCACATGCTCTAGGGATCTAAACTTCACCACAACAATAAATAGGACGTGCTGGATGGATAGATTCCTGTCCCAGAGACTTCCCATGCTTTGGAACTAGATTCCAATCTACATTAGGCAGAGCTCCTCACTAACACTCTTCAAGAGAAAACTTGACGAGTGGATGGGAAACAGAAATTTTACCCCGGGGATCACTTCAGTGGCTCTTGCTAGACAGGGGTACAGGGAACTAATCTAAGGGGGCAGTGAAAGCAAACACATTCTGGCTAGGCTTATAAATGCCTTCGGGTAGATAGCCTAGTACCTACCTATGAACCTATGAACCTATAAAGGGCAATCTTTTTAAGAAGGAGGCTGTAGATCAATATGTGTGTATATACCTTTAAGAAGCTAACCAAGGGCTGGCACAAGTGTATAAATACTGAGCACGTGCAAGTCTGACTGTCATTTTGTAGTCAGTTGTTGAGATGTAAGCATGTATGTATGTAAGGTCTGTTTGTTAGCAAGTTTGTTCATATTTAATGATGTTGCTATCCATCCCGATGTGTTTATATGTATTAAAGCATCTGAAGGAAACCCCAAGCCTTCTTGTTATGTGTTAGAGATGAACGAGTGACAGCATGTATGCCAATTTTGTTGAAATTATTATGTAATATGTTTAAATTATTTTATATTTTTCAATTGACTCCTGCAGTTGGCTTGAGCTACAGACTGAAGCATGCATCCTTGATTTTACAGTTAAGACATACATGCTTAATTTGCTAATAATATATACAAGAGCAATATTTATTTTATTTATTTATTTTTACATTTGTTAACCGGGTTAGTCTGTCTGGGTCCTTAGAAGCCCTTTTTCAACAGAGACCCGAGGAGAAAAGCTCCCCAAAAAAAAAAAGTTTAAGTAAACAAATACTAAGAACAAAGATAAATACAGATCACATTTTAAGTATACATACTTCTGAAGTAATTACATAACATGCAATAAAGGAATATATAGAATGGATAGAAATACAATACAATACATATATGGACATTTTCATGTAGTATGGCAAGAAACTAAGCAGAAATATGGTAAGACTAAGGTCAATACAATATATTCTGTTGTGCTGCATACATACCCCTTGCTTCTCTTAATCTTTCCAAATGCTCAGGATGGGCATCTCTGTTTGCTGCTATCTCCTGGGTGGCTGTAAAAGGAAAAGGGGAGAAAAAGAGAAGAGCAACATGCATACCAGTCTTGGCTATATCCAGCTCTCTATCTCTTTTAAGGTATCTTTATCTGAATACTTATACAACTGTGGGATGTCAGCAGTCCTAAACTCATCCAGCCACTGGTTGAGTTGTTCCTGTTTGCATCTTTTCAGTTTGTCATAGTGATGCTTACATTGCTTTCCAGTGTGTGGAATGCCAGTCGCACTGGAGATGGCCTTAGCCAGACTATTCCAAGCCTCTGATTTGTATTGAGACCCCAGATAGTCCCCCTGAAGTAGCCTACAGTTGCAGTGCTTTGCAAGGAGTCCATTGAATATTCTGGACACTTCTACACCCCATCTTTGAACCCTAAATCGGTTCCTACCAAATCCATACAGGTCAAACAGCAACAATTAAAGTGTTTTCCCACCAATTCATGATGTTGTGTTTTACAGCTAGTGTGCAAACCTGAACAATCATGCCAACCGTGTCTGTGCGGTGTTAAGCGGAAAGCAACAGTGGCAAACACAGAGGAAGGCAATTTATGAACTAGGAAGGATAACGTGACAGTTGACATTAGTTTTTGGTATGGATGCTGCTGTAATTGTTAGTTGATTTAACTTTGCAGACATGTATTAGGAGTATAAAGTTTAGTTCATGACACATTTTTTCTGTGTCTTTACACACTAATAAAAAAAATTTGTACAATGTGGGATTCAAACCTATGTAAAACAGACAAAACATATTCTTCTATATAGACGTTTTTTCATCCTTACCACAGAAGAAGTGCTTGTCAGACATGCTCATTAATTTTATATATATATATATATATATATATATATATATATATATATATATATATATATATATATATATATATATTGACAAAAAAACGATAAAATCCCACAGAAAATATAAAATAACCACCAAAAGGAAGCAGCAATTCAATCAAGATAAAGGCTTTTTCCAGCTAATAATCCAAATGTCAATGCTGAGTTAGAACTTCTTTATTTCAAAGAACAAAACGTGAGCGCTTTCGCAGAGATACTCTCCGCTTCTTCAGACATTGCAAAATCAAGCAGCCATCATCAGTTATATAGCAATTGCTTGATTGATGTTTGCTATATAACTGATGATGGCTGCTTGATTTTGTATGATGTCCACCTGAGGCCAAAAAAGATAATTATAATTACAGATACATAACTGTCAGTATACCCTCAGTCACACATATATTGTGGGGGGCTAAACCCCCCGCTAAATATATATTCCAACTCAGAGATCGCACTACAGTGAGGAAAGGGCAAATATCCCAGTCTTCACTGCACTGTGATCCCACAATGCGATCTTCGAAATGCGTCCATTTTGAAGTTCTGACCGTTCGATTACATTATCTTTCGATAACATAATAGGAACCCATATGTAGGTATCATTTATAATTATGTTTACATTGTTCTTTATTTTTTAAAATTGAGTGGACAAGCATTAATAAAATTAGGAGTATGCTAAATTAGAACTCTGGCTCACCTGTATTGTGAGTATTAACTTATATCAGTTGCCAAAGGGAAAGTTGGGCTACAAGTGTATTTTTTGCAGTCATTTCTGTGCAGAGTGCTCATTGCAGCTGATACCTTGTTTGTCAAACCTGCTCATCAGTTACACATATACACCAAAGATTTGAGTGTTTAGCCACATATGTGTGTGACATGAAAGTTCAGAAAATAAATGTTTAATTGTAGAACCATAATTCTACTGCTACACCCAGTTACACATTTAATATATTTGTGATATCCTGTGTATGCTCAATGCACCTGCTAAAGATAGTTATTTCTATGTGTAATTATTTTTATAATGTTCATTTTTGGTAAGCAAAAGATGAGACAATGTATCCTTTTAAAAACTGACCAGTGTCTGCCTATTGTCTGCAAGTGTTCTGGACCTGCAGGTATTGTGGAAGCTTGCTGCCTGTCATGCAATGCTGCTTAGCATGTTTGCGTGATAGAAGGCAAAAGATGCAACAATGTATCCTTTTTAAAACTGACAATGTCTGCTTGTTGTCTGGATCATTACACCATATCTGCATGTAGGTAAGCAATGTGCAAACCTTACAGGTAAATCTCAACATGCATTATTCTTGTAACAAGTGTTTATTGGGTTTCATCATTAAAAGATAAATGTGGGACTTGAATCATGATCTAAATATACTACATATTGTGCACCTTCTCTGCTACACATGTACATGATTCACAGCTGTAATGTATGCAGTATTAATTATACAAGTAACTAACATTAAATTTAATGTATTTATCTAGTTCACTATGTTTTTGCCAAGCAGCATGCCACACAAATATTAATTTAAAAAATAAAATAAAATAAATTACAAAATAAATTTTAACACACATTACAGATTTTTACACAACTCTGGATTTGAACTGTCAGACTAATGAACCTACAAAATACAGTAAGGTTGTCTTATCTCTCTTTGCCACAGAAACAGCTGTGTAGCAGGAATACAAATCATTGTGCATATAAGCAAGTCTCATTTCCAGCATAGTATTAACAAGACATATAACATTTGCACACTCTTAGTTGTTTGTACATATGTTACTTACATATTTAATGCAATGACTGATCACACAACCATTTATGAGAATTATTTGCATAAATGCAGCTCTGTCTTCTCTTTGTGTTGTGTACATTCTTCTCTTATCTGTGGTGTACTCTCAGACATGCAGTCTGTAGGGCATTTTTGTATCATTGTTCTTAAAATGTATTAGAATACTAAATGACAGTAATATACAGTTGTCAACAAAGGTAGGACAGCTTGGCTATTAGTAAACAAAGACTGAATGTGTGCTGCTCACTTTCATTTCAAAGCTTGCTACAATTAATTCTACATTTTGTAAATGTATCCTGGGTGACACACTCACTGCAGGAAAGGGAGTCTGAATTGTTGTTGTATCTTCCTTCTCCCTAGCAGTAATCATTCACAGCTGCACTCCATTAGCAACTAACACTGAGGTAGTGACTACACTCTGTTTACACCTGCTACACAAAGTCAAAAGTTTGGCATTCAACAATACTAATGAGATCATACCTCATTTGCATCTTCTCTGTGCTCAGAGACCTGAATCTACACTATAAAAAGGTAACTATGTAGCTAGGGAACTTGAAGGCGAAGAGAGCTATGTATGTGGAGAACACTGAAGAAGATATATATCAATCTGGATTTATCTGCACAGAAGCCTTCTGATCTTAGTAAGATATGATTGTATTTTTGAGTACATGCTAGATTTGTTCACATGTTACAAGGAAAATATTTTTATATATGCATTAGAAAATGAAACTTTTATCTGTATGCAATTCTTATATAAGTTTGCTGTTGGCATAGACATTTTTGTCAGGCATTTTGCTTTCTCAGATACACAGCCTTATTAACTTTCATCACAAGTGTTACTGTTACAACTGGTTATCTTATACTCTTCTATGATATTTCAGTGAAACTTAATACCTCTGTTTGAAATTGTACATCATTTTCTTTCCTGTTTCCTTGTTAAATGCTTTTATCACATAAAGATTCCATGTGTTAACAGTCTTTCTTTTTTCATACTCTCTAATAAAATTTTCCATTGAAAAAAACCAGTCGGAAATATATTGTCACAAAATGTCTTTTTGTTAATAAGAATAAATGCTCTTACCTCTTGTGCTTTTACACCCAAAGGGGCTATTAAATTGCCCCACAATTCATACCTGTCAATTTCTTTGTCTTCTTTCCTTTGAATCCTTACCATGTACTTCCATTTTTAATTTTCTTCGGCCTTCTTTTCTGCTACTCCACTTTTGCATTCTCTGCAAATGTTTTTTTTTCCAACTCACCACTATTCTTCAGGATTGTTTCTGCATCCTCCTTTTGTATTTTCTCCATAATGCCCCCCAGGAAACATCTCCGTTTTTTCTGACTCACTCTGCACCAGCATTTCTTTAAGTAAATCATCCCACAACCCACCCATCTGGAAGGTCGTAATTATACATCCACCATTCCCCGACGTATCTCCATCAAACAGATTTCTTTGAAAAAATTCCTCAGTATCCTGCACTCATTCTCTGGTCTTGATGTTTGCTTTCTCCTCCATTTTATTCACCACTCCATCAGCTCTTTCTCATCTGTTTCCCTGTTTCTCTGGGCCACCTCTGCACCTGGAATAGAAATAGGAAGTGCTCTTCCAAAAATGGTTCCCACCTGCAAGAATGATGAGTGAAGGAAGTTCGCTGATGCCCTCTCATTTTACTGGCATTTTAAATGGAGTATGTATAGGTGTCATACATCGTAACTGCTGTGATTTAGGCATAACTCTAGGATTTTGTCTCTCAGCTTTAACTCTGTTCCTCTTACCCTGATTTATTTTCTTCATAATGTTAGGCCTGTTTAATAGTACATGCATTATTAAAAAGAGGACAAAGGCCATAAACAGAATCATTATTATGGGATTTGTTATCTGAAGATCTTCTTTTCTAACAACCAAGAATGTGATGGGTGGCCCAGCTATACAACATTACTTAAACATGTCCAAATCTCTGGTGCTCCATACAACATTAATTTCAAAAAAGTCCAAATCTCCATACCTCTTTTCTGCTTGACTGATCGATTCCTTCATTGACTCAAATTATACCAATGAGATTTTAATTCTTGCTCTGCAGTCTTCTTTTGCATTTGATGTTGGTGCAAAACAGGTACATGGAACTGCAGCAATATGTTTCACTAGCTTTGACTGCAGGTGAGGTATAGTAGCTGATTTGATCTGCAGTATCATAGCTCTCCCATCTTGGCAAATTCCACTAAGCTCTGGCCACTGAAACATTTTGGTGCAAAAAAGGTTCTTGCTTTTACCTTTGTAGCCATGCATGAACAAACTACAACTCACATTCTGCTTTTTAACCATGCACACATGAATGAACTACTTGCCAAACAGAAATGAAACACGGGTACCAAATTATATAATTTTTTCTACTAAGTAGTAATGCAGAGGTGCGTGTGTGTATGTGTGTGTGTGTGTGTGTGTGTGTGTGTGTGTGTGTGTGTGTGTGTGTGTGTGTGTGTGTGTGTGTGTGTGTGTTACTAAATAGTACTGCATGCTTTTACCTTGGAATGGTCTGTGACTTAACTGATGGTTAAAGCACTTTTCTTCAGAACATTTGTTTCTGCCTGATTCACTCCCAGGAGCACTGTCTGGTTATGTGAATTGCTCAGAATCACACAGTAGGAAAATAGAGGTAGAAAGACTCGAGCCCTGTAACCTTGGCTACAGAAAACAGCTTATTAATAGCTTACAGACCTCTGCACAAACTGCCAGATTCCCACACATCAATGAGACTTACAATTTGTCAATAATGTCAGTCATTAGACTTTCATAGTTTTTGTTTTTCAGAAAATGAATGTGGATGCAGTTCCTGCTGTGTTAGTGAATTAGTGTTGTCTAGCACTAAAGCTTTGAGCTATTAATGAAGTACTTCATGTAGGCAAAGGTACAGGTTTTGAATCCTTCTACCTCCATTTGTCTCTTGTGTGGCTTTGATCAAGTCACTCAGAGAGCACTCCTGAAAAGGACACTGTCCAGTGGGCTTACCTGGTTACCAAATAGATAAAAAGAAAATATTTAAAATTTGTCCTTTTTGGGTCATTATCTCTTCCCCTTCCCATTATGTTGTTTTATTTTCTAGAATCCTTGAGCTGAGCAAAGACATTGAGAGGTATTTTGGTCTTCTACTTGTCAAATTTTTAGCTTTCTGGCAAATTATTGTGGATTGTAGTCATTAAATACTGATGTGCATGTGAATTTCAGACTTTATGCCCTTCAGAAAATGCTTGCTCATGCAAAACGTGCTATTCTAGCAACTTTTTGGGCCATCAGTGCTTGTGCTATAAAGTTTGAAATAAAAGTTTTAAATTAAATATAAATCTATGTGATCATTGAAAAGAATAGTATGCACACTGACATGTTTGAACAGTGTTTATGGTAATTATGGTGAGAGAGACAAGTAATGGAGCATAGGAATGGCTACAAAGCGAGGAGAGCCCTGGTCCATTACTCAGCCCAGAGACCAATTTGACCATGATCCGGCTCTGCACACATACGAGCATGTGCATGCATACACACACACACACACACACACACACACACACACACACACACACACACATGCACGCACACACACACACACACACACACACGCACGCATGCACACGCACACACACACACACACACACACACACACACACACACTCACATTTCACATGACTGCATCTGTCCTTTATTTCATTATCAAGCCAATGAAAACACAACACCATACAGATGCCATGTTTGCAGTCTGACAGAAGCTATGCCAGTGTACAGATCAGTATGAATTTAGTCCTTGAGAGACCACTAAAATTATACTCTGTCTTGATGTTGATTTGTCAATTATTTCAAATCACTGGAAGTACAAATAACTAATTTAAGCATGACTTAAGTTATGTTAGTCTAGTAAACTATTATAGGTTCGTAGGTTCATAGGTTGGTACTAGGCTATCAGCCCTAGGGCCTATACAAGCCTAGCCATAACAATTCTCTTGCTATTTCTTCCCACACTATTTACTTCCCTGGACCCCTGTCTAGCAGGGCGACTGACGTGATCCCTGGGGTGAATTTCCTTCCTCCCATCCAGTCATCAAGGTTCCTTTTGAAGAGGGCCAAAGAGGCACTCTGCTTGACATGTATGGGCAATCTATTCCAGAGTCTGGGGAGTCTCTGGGTCAGGAACCTATCCCTCCAGCATGTTTTGTTTATTGTGATGACAAGGTTTAGATCCCTGGAGCGTGTGGCTCTGAGGGATTGGGATTTCTTTAAGTGTAGCATGTCCAACAGCTCTGGGTTTGACATGGCCTTGTATGTTAAGCAGAGATCGCCTCTGAGTAGACGATATGCGACAGAGTATAGCTGGAGTTTTTTAAGGCGGTCAGCATAGGGCATCTGCTTTAGACCTGTGATTCTTTTAGTGAGGTATTTCTGTGGCCTTTCCAGTTGTTGCAGATGTCTTGAGAGGTACATACCAAACGGGGCATTGTATTCTATAATGGGTCTAATGAGGGATGAGTCCAGTGGGACAATGACCTCCTTTTTTCTGGATGAAAAGCCTTTAGTGATGAGGTGTGCCACATAGAAGGATTCCCTGACTGTTGTGGCAATGTGATTATCGAAGGTGAGACCACTGTCCACCTGTGTCCCTAAGTCTCTTATCACACTTTCGGTGTTTAGTGTACTGCCACCTATATGGTAATTCACAGATACATGTTTTTTTCCAAAGGGGATAACTATACATTTCTTGGCATTGAGCTTGAGCCCATGGCTCTGGCACCAAGCATCTGTTTCTGTAAGGCCCTTTTGTAGAGTATCCACATCATTTGGGGATTCAGTAATAGCTCCTAGTCTGCAGTCATCTGCAAACTTTGTTAGCCAGAGTCCCTTAGTGTTGGCCTGTACTTCAGAGAAATAGATGCCAAACAAGAGCGGTCCCAGGACTGAACCCTGAGGTACTCCACTTGTCACTTGTCTGGAGCTGGATTTGGAGTCGGCTACTTTTACAGTGTGAGTTCTGTCAGTAAGCCAGTTGGCAACCCATTGGGTGACATAGGGATTATTGCCCAGCTTAGTAAGTTTATCTATGATTACATCCACTATTTTATAAATTAACCCATTTCCATTGTTTTATAAATAAAAGCTGCTTTATTTCATTTCCACCTTCCAACTGCTCCTTAGTTACAATTCAAGAAATGAAAAATAATTAAAATAAATAAAATAAATTCCTTTCCTTTTTATTCTGTATTTCACCCACTTCATCTTCCTTCTCCCCAACCATACCAGTGGCTCCTGTTGTTAATCCTCCATTCACAAATGAATAGGAAAAAAGTCTTCCTCATTATTTTATTATTGCTAGTATTTTTAGTAGCAGTAATAGTATTTATTACCAGTGAGTCAGCCTACAAATGATGAAACTGGAGGTCTCCAATATTCCCAACATAGTCCAGGAGACAATATAAAAATACTCCCTTCCTACTTATGTATAATGAAGAAAAGTAGACACAGCTGCATTTTTCAATGGTGTAAGAAAACGAAAATGTTGACAGGTGAGGGGATCCCTGGCATACAGTAGATTATGCAGGTACCTCGTAAATCTTAGTCATATTTATTCTTTCAGTAATATATTCTGGCCAGACGTAAATGTATAAGTTAGTTTGCACCTTAACAAAACCCTCATTTATTTTTATAATACTCTGTGTTGGCTTAAAAGAAGTATTATACAGATTTAGACAGTGAGAAGTGTGATGGTTTTGTGGACTGGAATACACAACAAACGAAATATAAATTAACAAAAATTACCTCATTTTAATACATTTTATGAGATTAAAAAGGTGACGTTCTTAATTAAAAGATAGCACACATGCTGCAGGGAACAGTGAAGTCGATTTTAATGATCTCACTTTGTGTATCACAAGTTTTCAAGCACAGTTTGTATGACTCAGCAGTACAGTCTCAGACAGCTATGGTGCCCAGAAATTACTGGAATGCAAACTGAGTAAAAAAACAGAGATGATCAAGTTTGAAACTGTAGAGTGAAGGCTTATTTTAAATGTGTGTAATGTGTGTAAAATATGCAAGCATACATAAAGGATGGCAATGCCAATAACCTAAGTTGTGACTGATGCATAGTAGGTCGAATGGTATTTAGTTTTACACAAGCAGTTAAACATCCTTGTCAGTAACTGTTGAAGATAACAACTACAGGAACATTGAGGTAATGTTAAGTAAGAATAACGAGGTAAAAACTGTAATGTTGGCAGTTATCCACGTAGAGAGAGTATGTATTTAAAAGTTCCGAGTGACTACTGAGTATGATTTTTCTAGCAAAACAGTTTAAAAGATATTTTATTTACAATTTGTTGTGTTTTACCTTTGACTGAATCCTCTTTAGTCAAACATAACAATACTTTGAGCCACTGAGCACAAGCAATCAAACACCAGAAATCCAGATTTTAATGATGCCAAAAAGAATTGCAGCAAAACTTGCAGATGTGTGTTTCATTACAGGAGTAGAAAGTAACACATCTTCAAATAAAGTATTAAATTAAAGTGTTCGTAGTAAAAGGGCAAGACCCTCTGCACAACCCCCATAACTCCAAGAAAATAAATTTACATGAAACTACTGTCATCATCTCCAAGGCTGTTGGAAGTTTGCCTTGAGCCATGGCATTATAATCTTTTGTTTACAATAAAGGTATTCAGTCATTAAGCTCACTACTGCATATACGTCTTTATTTTTGTTTCAGGTTGTAATGCATCTTAAGAAAAGAACCTTGGCCTGTGAAGTCGTCATCTTTTCCTTTGAACAGAAAGTTAGCCCTCAGTTTACAAAGCATTCCTGATTTTGCCTCACAATTTTGCACTGTCCTTCATAAAATTCTGGAGTCTTCTGGTAAATCACTGCGGATTATAGTCAGTCAATACGATGTAAAACCACTTTATTACCTTTCTAAATGACTTGGAGTAGCATTTAAAGATAGTTAATGATTTGGGGCCTTTGTCTCCCCTTCTCATTATTTTTGGCTGTGTCCCCGATTCTTGAAAAATAAGTTGAAAGCTATGCACAGTACCGAATATAAGCAGCTAAAGCTTCTAAGGATAGTTTCCTTCTGCATTTGCAGGTCAGTAAGACAATTATAGGTAATCTGAATGAAAATGCAGAAGTTTCCAGGTTTAAACTGTCCAAGCAAGCAGTCATCTAGATGCTTTCCTAAGACAGATTTATTTGCTAAAGTCCCTACCTCGCTCCAAATTTCATCAAGTACCTTCCAGAAACATCCTAAGCTTCTACTTTAACTTCCCCATATCAGTGTATGTGTTGCTATTTTCAGTGACATTTGACCTTATAATCTGAGTCTTCTTAGCAGTGTACTTATTTCATAGAGACAGGAAACAAATTCTGCTAAATAAAAACATCATATGTGGTTTCATCGGTAGTGGTGCTGCGGTAGCGTTGTCGCCTCACAGCAAGATGTTGTCCCATTCGATTCTCAGCTAGAGCGTCTTCTGTGTGGAGGCATGCGTGAATGGGCGTGCCTTCATTGAAGGTTGTGCGTCAGGGCTGGTAACTCCGCACGGAAAAATCCACTACCAAACATTAGCGGACCGGAGTTCCGCTGTGGCAACCCCTAACCGGGATAAGCCGAAAGACACAACAACAACATGTGGCTTCATCAGCAAACATTAGTCCAGTACTGATTCAATATGTTAAGTGTATGTTGTTTCATAAGAGTCTGGCTTTAATTGTTCACATATAAGAAAACAACATGCACTGTCTACAGCAATCATTCCGAAATTACACTTTGCTCTGTTTTAGATGCATGTTTCTAGATCTCACTGAAGCTGGGGTGTAGCCAGAAAATTCCATTTTATACACACAAACTCTTTTTTACTGCCCCCAAGTCACAAAGCATTTACACATCTTTTAAAATGATGCCCCCTAGCAGTTAATAAATACACACATAATTTTCGATTTTCAATCCTCGCTGTGAGCAACTTATATACCTGTTGTTAAAAACATAACTTTTGACAGTTATAGATACAACATAGCCTAAAAAAATTACAATGATTCTGAATGATCCAAAGAAAATTTTTTTGGCGCAGTGGTACAGCAGTAGCATTGTCGCCTCACAGCAAGAGGTTCTCAGGTTCGATTCTCGGCTGGAGCGCCTTCTGTGCAAAGTCTGCATGTCCTCCCTGCATTCATGTGGGTTTTCTCTGGGTGCTCCGGTTTCCTTTTTAGTTTCATAGACATTCATCTGGAGCGTTCGTCCCCGGATCTCCACTGAAAATTGGCATCGTTCCAAGTCAGACTTTCCTGGTAAACAAATATTAAATAAATTAAATAAAAATAAATAAAAAAAATGTGCTCTGTGGAGTGCAAATAGTATGCCTAGCTACACCCTCGCACTGAAGTGCTTATTTCATTCTTTGAATATGCTGATTCAAGTTTACTCCATAGAGATGGTAAATTATGAGCATTGTTCACCATTTTTTTTAAGGTCTTATGCATTATAGGGTTTTGTGAATCACAGCAAGAGCAAATGAAATAAAAAGAATAATCATCTTCATATGTATCCTTAAAAATATACAAAACAAATATACAGATATAATGCACTGGCTAAAGAGCTCTTCATTCAGTTATTTGTTAAAATCAAGTTTTAAGCCATTACTAAAGAATACCATAAGGCTTAAGTTATTTTTTCAACAGTGTACAGAAAATAATGTTTTCTTCTAATGTACTATTTGTATAGTTTGTATAAATGTAGATCATGAACGTATGAGTCGTTAGAAGTGTTATCATACCATAAAACAGTAGACATGATTTTTTTCTTTCTTAACTTCTGTTTTGATTCATTCAGTGATTGTAATGCTTATTTCCTTCACATTCTAAGAAAATGAGTTCTGTCCTTTCAGCATCTACCTCTGAGGAAGTTGTTATACCCAAGGTCAATCAAGCAGAACCAACTTGTTATATCTTTGAGGTACCAATATCAAGAAATGGATCTTGGGCCAGCTCTATTGGCATAAAAGGATAAAGCCCTGATTACAGCAAAGGAAACATGAGTTTGAATAGCGAACTGGGCATCTGCAAAGCTGGTATGGGGAGGATGGATGGATGTATCCTTGAGGGGTGGGAGTGGACAAGGACTGTTCAATGTCACAATCTCTCAAAGGAAGTATGGCAAAACAAAGGATACCCCAGGACATTTGGCACATTATGGGTGCATGAAAGCATGCATTCACATGTGGAGGGCATAGTGGCTACAGCAGTTATGCGGGACACTCTTCTTCACCCAAAAAGGGAAGATGGCAAGTTCCCCCCCTTTAACCACTAAAGCTACAGATACCCTCTCTTGCACGTTGTCCTGCTTGCTTACTGTTGCATTTTCTTTACTCTTCTAAACACCTAAACACTGGACAAAATGGAAGGACAGCCTACTAATTTCACCAAGGTCGTCAGCCTTTTAGACCTAAGTCTCCTAAGACCGTGCACTAACTGCCTTATGCTCACAGATAATGAACTTACACTCAATACTAATAGTTAAATCTGTGAGAGATGTAAATACCTAATTAATCTGGTGGCTTCCCCCTCATCTATAAACTTTTCCTGTGAGCTTCATAAAGCTGTACCACAATGCTTCTCTAATCACATAAAGATGTATTATGCTAAGGCTGTAAAACAATCACTTCCAGAACTTCCTAGAAATAAGATGAAGTCTTAGCAAACATCATATCAATCATCCACCTCATATATGCCTCCAATCAATAGTTACCCTGAGTGAAAACACTGCACATCCATAATTTGTAACTGTAACAGTAAAATAAATGTTTCAGTTTTAAGTGACTCTATTGTCAGGCACACTAACTCATGGAGAGGATTACAGTGAGTTGTCCTTCAGGTGTCAGGATCTCTGATGTTACAAGGACCCAAAGGAACCTAATTATTGACAAATAGGACTATGACATGGTGGTGCATGTGGGAGTCAATGGCATGAAAAGCACAACCCTGAGGGATATACAGAGAGACATGCCAGAATGTTCCATGCAAATTAGAAATCCAAGTAAGACACTAGTTCTGAGTAGAATCCTTCATTCTTCTTGAATGATGCGCAGATACAGAGAAAATTTGTTAAATAGCTGGTGTCATTCCAGGGGCATCCAGTAGGTGTCAGCATGGGACAAGACATTTGACAGCTCAGCTTGCTTCTCTAAGGATGGCTCGCACCTCTCATTTACAGAGAGGCTAAAGCTTTTGCTCACCTCCAGTACCTTTTTCAGGCAGAGTCCAGTTGATGGACATTCTAGCGTAACTAACATATCATTCCTAAAATCAAATCACATTAAGGTAGCTCTAATTAATGCCAGAAGTCTAAACAATAAACTGCTTGATCTTGAGGCACTTCTGCATTTGAAAAGCATCCATCTCTCTGTAGTTAGTGAAAATTGGTTTTAATGTAAGGACAGTACTCCCTCTTTGCAAGGTTTTATACTTTTCATGCCTTTAAGCTCAATACCAGCTGTGGTGGAGCCTCTGTATGTGTCAGTGAACATACTACCACCTGAGATATACCTAGGGACTCAAACTGAGTTCACTGAACCACAGAGGGACTCAAACTGAGTTCAGTGAACCACAGATTAAGTATCAATGTACAGTTTTTTTTTCTTTTCAGAACACATTCTTTGCCCCCTGATGGCCATGTTTGATTTCTTAGTGTTCTAAATTATCTCATATTAGCAACCCCCCCTTATTTTGGGAGACTTTAACTACCCTTCTTTAAACTAGGACCCCCTCTTACCTGCAACTGCAATGTAGAATATGCCCAAAATTTTATAGACTTAATAAACAAAATTTCCCTTATTTTCCTTGGTAAATAAACTTCCTATAAGGCACACTATTCTTGGTCTGATTCTAAAAATATGGATACCTTTTGCAGTACTCCTATGGTTTTCCTTCACCACTGAAGTCTGACCATACACTTCCGGTATTCAACTTTAATCTCCCAAAGCCCCTACAGCAAATTCCTCTAAACTTAAGGACTGCAAACATGCCAACCCCAACCTACTATGTGACAAAATATCAAAATTCATTTCTGTCTGCACCTTATCTAACCTTAAGCTTCATTAAGGCATTCTACACACGTTTAGAAAAATATATAGAGCTAGTAGTCCCTACCAAAATCAAATATCACTAGAAATTCAAAAACAAACCACCTCTGTAGTCCACCATCATTAATAAATTATACATCAAAAGAAAGAAAGTCAAATTATTTAGTAAATCCAAAATCCATCTTCAGAAGGATAATATCAAAAAAATGAAGAGCATTATCAGGATTGCTAAAAGAGCTTATAAACTTAGGGTCTCTGAAGTCAAAGATAATTTTAAATGTTTCTTTTACTATGAAAGAAAACTTTAAAAACTGCCCTGCATTGCTCCTATACTGATCCAACTAATATTGCCAATATCCTTGCAAACAAATGTAATGCCAACTTCAACCCGAGACTTCTATTCAAAGCCCTAAAATCTGAATCCCTTTCTCCCCCAACTATCTCTAAAGATTATTTACTGAAAGTACTAACCAAGACCAAAATATTTCCTTCCTGTAGCCTGAAAATATACCTGGCTGCTTAATTAATAGTGTCTAACATGCCCTTACAGGCACACTAATCAAAGTGTTTACGTTTTAGCTATTGATTTTTTCCCTGATGAATAGTGCACAGCACTAGTAAGGCCCCACATTTAACTGACCCAGGTAATTACAGACTCATCAGCCTTACATGTCTCATCTGTATAGCCATGGATCATATAATAACTGACATCATAAACTGCAATATCAAAAATCTTGTTAGACTTGACCCTGACAGTTTGGTTTAGTGATGGGTGGATCCTATCTATTTAATTTGGTAAATTTATTTGAAATGTTATGGAAGCTGTAGATAGTGACCATGCAGTGCACATGGCATATCCTCATCTGGTCAAAGTTTTTAACACCATTCTCAATGCTGGCATCATACAAAGTTAAATGCTTTAAAATATAACCCATACATGGTGAAACAGTAAACTGGCTGAAAGACAGACCCCACACAGTGTGCGTTGCAGGCATTTCATCAGAAAGAATGAAAGTGACTAGTGGTGCCCTTCAGGGTTTAGTGTTATTTACTTCTCATATCTCCAAGCGGAGAGCTAAAACTTCTGGCTAACAAAGTTTGCAGATGATTGCAAACTGGAGATTGTTGTTAAGTCACCTTATGATACCCACACCCTCTAGAATGAATGCTCCCTAATAAACTTTTGGTGTATTAAAATGGGTTCAAACATAATGCAAAACAGTGCACTATAATCACTTTTGGTAGGCATCCCCTCACCTCATCACACCTCTACAAAATGAAAATGTACTCAGGGACCTAGGTATTTGGGTTGATCGCTACCTCTCTTTTGACCATCATGTGACAAAGGTTATCAAGAAATTATTTTATTTAGCCCAGCTAATTGTCTAAGGAATATCATCAAGGTCTAAAGAGGTAATCCCTCCCTTATGCCCAGTATTGATCAGGCCAATTATTAAGTACAATACACTGTTTGGGATGTATCTCACTAAACATATCAAACAATTATAAATAATGTGAAGGCACCTAACCAAAGAGATCACTGACCTAAAGTTCCTGAACCACCAAGAGAGTTTGGAAGCTCTGTTCCTTTATTCAGTACCTTATAGACTTTTTAGGAGGGATCTCTGTCTTCTTAACCACACCATAAGATACCAGTTTGTCCAGGACCTCTTGCTTTGCTGCAAGACCAATATTTCCACCAACTGTTTCCACCACTGTTCACCAACAGATAAATAAAACATTTTTTTTTTATTTTATTTTACATTTGTTGACAAGGAGAATCCGACTTAATGCATGTCCATTTTCAGCGGAGGCCCAGGAAGAAAAGCTCCACAGTTTGTTAATATACAAAGCCATTTAACACATACAGAGTCATTTCACATATACAGAGAACAAGTACAAAACATAACATTTTAGCATTACAGAGAAAAAAATATTTTAGCTTGTAAGTTGTAGTAGAAGGACATGTTAGTTGTATGCCCAGTAATTTCTACTTGACGAAATGGAAGTATGCATACTTTACCCAGGAATATGCATGAATTCACAATATTGTGTTTGCATATGGTGGTGTTAGAAAGAAATGGGGAGTACAAAGAGTAGTAGAGAGTTAGTTAGAGCTTAGTAGGACTGCTAGTAGATGAGGTTAGCATAGTAAGACTACTAGTACATGAAGTAAGTTACAATGAGGAGGTTAATAGAGCATTTCCTGAGGAAGGAAACAGGTATAGAGGGTCAACCTGGGGGAAGGCATGGGCATTGTCTTTTGATAAATAGGTGTTCCTTTAGTAGTTGTTTAAATTTAATGATTGAGATTGCTGAGGTAATAGCAGGGGGCAGTGAGTTCCAGATTTTACCTATGTAGTTAGGAAATAGGGAATCACCTGCTGAGCTGTGAATTTAGTTATTTTGAGTAATGTTTTGTCACTAGAGCATAGTTGTCAGGGGTTTTCTTGTATTTTAAGCAAATTAGATAGTGCTGGTATTTTTTCAGGATATAGTAGGAGTTTCTGAGTGAAGACTAGTTGATAGAAGGTAATGAGATTTGGAAGTTCAAGCCAATTTAGTTGACGTAGTGAGTGGCAATGATGGGAACTGTAGGGACCATCTGTGGCAAATCTGGCAATTTGATTGCAACATGTATCTAGTTTTGTAATTTCTGTTTTGGATAGGTTGGTGAAGATGGGAGCAGCGTATAGAAGTGTGGATAGGAGCAGAGTTTGAACCATGGTAATTTTAGTCTGTTGATTTAGGTATGTTTTATTTTTGTACAAACAGCCTAGTTTTTGTGTATATTTTTGATAGTTTGATTTATGTGAAAGTCAGACATCAGTTTGTTGTCAATTGCGACACCTAATAGTTTTGTGTGGGAGTCTGAGGAGATACTGGTATCATCACTAGACATAATACTGAAAGTATTTGCATCTAAGTTGGATTTATTTGGTTTGAAAATTAATAATTTGGCCTTTTTGGGGTTCAGTAACAGATTTTTACTGAGAAACCAAGCTTTGGTGGTTTTAAAGACTTGTTGGGTAATGGAGAGGAGTGTGAGAGGGTTGCTGGCTGAGCAAACTAGTGTTGAGTCGTCAGCATATTGTATGACAGTTGCATCTTGAGTGATCCTGTTGAGATCATTAATGAAGCTGGAAAATAATAGAGGGCCTAAAATTGACCCTTGTGGGACACCAGTTGTAATAGGAAGCAATGTGGATAGTTTGTTATCCCACCTGACTGCTTGCTGTCTACCTAGTAGGTAATTCTGAAACCAAGCTAGTGAGTGATTGGATAGTCCAAAGTCTGAGAAGGACTCAATAAGTTTGGGATGGTTTACCATGTCAAAGGCTTTTGATAGGTCTAAAAATATGGCTGATGTTAGTTTGCCTAAATTCCTGTTCTGGTAGATGAGGTTAGTGAATGAGAGGATGGCAGCTGTTGTACTATGGGCTGGTCTAAATCCATGTTGGGTAGGAGTAAGAAGTTGTTTTTTAAGTAGGTATTGCATAAGTTGCTGGTGAATACATTTTTCCAATATTTTAGCTAATGGGGATAATATGGCAATAGGGTGATAGTTGGTAAAGGTCTGTGCAGGTACCATCTTTATGTAGTAGGGTGAAATATACTATCTTCCAGATTGTTGAAATTTTGCTTTCTGTTATTGATCTGTTGAGGAGAATTGATATTGGATAGGCTATCACATTTGCAGCCATTTGAAGGTATTCATCAGGAATGTTGTCAGCAGCTAGGGTAGTTGGTTTGAGTTTACCTAATAGTCTTTTTACATAATGAGTGGGAATAGGTTTGAATTGGAAGGTGGTGTTGATACTGCTAGCACGCTTGGAGTTTCTAGTAGTAGATGTTATGGGTTGTTGATGAACTAGTGGTGGGGAGAGCACTTTCCGAAGCTCTGGAATAAACTTCTTATGCATGTTAAGCAGTGTGACTCGCTATCTTTCTTTAAACATAAACTAGATAACTGGATTGGTATCTGCAACTTGAGTCCAGGATTGACTGATATCGTCCACCCTGGAGACAGGAGGTGCAGCCTGAGGGAGGGTACTGGCAAGGTGAGAGTGGTCATGAGACTCAGCGGACTTTGAATATTTATGAATCTAGGAATCTAGGAATCAGAAGAGGGAGTTAGGGCTCATAATAAATATGCTGTCACTGCCAGGATGTTGGCAAGGCTGAAAAACATTGCAGAGGTGGCCTATATAATGGTCTCCCCCAGTTAGCTCTTGCTTTCACTGAGGACTTCCCAGGATAGAGTAATGAATGGGCCTAGCTGAATGAGAAGCCTGGTGATCTGCAGATGAAGTGGGAAAAGCACATAAAAAGGCAAATCATCTCAAGAGTAGAATGAAGGAAAACTAGAGAGATGAATATCGACACTCATATCAAAAACATCATAATTCTTTGCCGTATATGTGCTTTAGCTGCCCTAATGTACTATTAGTTACAGGACAAAAGTGTAGGGGCAAAAATTGTTTTGTAGCCTTGAAATCTGTAACATGCTTAGCATTGTAATACAGACAGCAGCCAAGGGTGTAGCCAGGCATATGTCATATACACTACAGTGTACAATTTGTACAGATGATATATTTATTTTGTGCAATGTGATATGCTAGAGTTTGCCTCTAAATAGTTTATCACAGTGCTATTTTATTGTTAAATGGCTTTTTTGGACAAATGGGTATTTTCTTCAAAGTTTTTTTTCAGTAGTGAATCAAGAAACAAGCACTGTACTGGATGGATGGCTATATTTTCTGGATTACATTTGGGAAGCTAGTGTACAGTATTAAAAGTCCTAACTAGTCCTCTCCTCTGCCATTAGTTTTAAAAGCTGTTAGACATTTCATTCAGGGATAATGTTGTTTGTGTGCAGAGTAATGCGTATTACAGCTTTTAAAGCTATCAAATCACTGCTGGTGCTGTTAGGTAGAGGCTGCCATGTATGCTGCTACATGAGATCTGATCATAACAGCTTTAAAAAGTAAGTAACATAGAGCTTTATAAATGAGTCCCTAATCATAACCAAGTTGTTATGCATTTGTTTGAGACATGGAGATCAACAAATTCAATTTTACAATGGGGTCCAACAGTACTCTGCTGCTATATGCATCCTTTTGGCACTGTTGTATTTTTACTTATAGACTGCTTTTTTTTTTTAGATTGACATGTTGATGTTGTTACTCAGCCATGTTATTATGAGCGATACATCAGCAGGTTGATTGGGTATATATTTAGGTGTGGATAGTCTGCACTTCAAACCCCGTACATTCTGATTGTAGCAGAAGCATGTGCTCCATTGACTTGTGCTTCATAAATTGCAAATGAGATCACCAGATTTAATTTACATAGCTACTCCTTACATGGACTGTTCCAGGTACATGATGGCTAGTGCACTTTACCCAGCATTTGCAAAGGATTTTCAGGTGTTTGGGAAGGTAAACTAGGGGGTCTTTCATCACTCACAGGTGGTGGCGGTCAAGTGGTCATGAGGGAACAACTCAGACCACAGTCAGACTTAGTAAAGTGTATGGAGGTGGTCAGCACATACATGCTACACAGGTGGGACAGAATTTCCTAGCACTTCTAGTTGGTGGGATCAAGCACTTTTGGAAGAACGTTGATGAAGGAACTGCATTGCAAAATTTCATGAAACAATCTGCCAGATCCCTGGACAAGAGCATATGTGCTCATGATCTGCCTGCCTCTACCCACTACATACACTTAACAGTCAGCAGAAGGAAAAAAAAGTAAGGAACTACCACCGTCTTAGCTGAGTTGGATGGGGGGGGGCGGGTTATGAAACAGACTGCTGACCTACTGAAGGAATGGAATGTTCTATTAAGGAGAAGCTCACCTGTAACAAGACTTGTTGACTAAAACAAATTAATTTTGGTCCTAGGATATCAGACTGGCAACTGAACAGAAATAACAGAGATAGACATTCACTGTTCACTGTTCATAGTTTGAACTTTGAACAGAGTAGGGATGGCCTGAGGGTCTAAATACCTATATATGAGTGTGCGAGAGAGAGAGAGAGAGAGTCAGATTTAATTCGAAATACAAAGTAAATAATTAGTCCTGTCAGCTTGTAAAACTGCATAATTTGATTAGGAAAATGCTAAAATACTTCTATAAAATAAAGCTAAAAGAGACAACAGTATCCCATCAAATTTCTAATGCCAGTTTTTTTGTAAACATCTATAAGGTGCTTAACATACCTCCCCAAAACAAGTGCTGAAAATATAATAGCGGAAAGTAAATTAGGGAGTACTACAACTGTGTTATGATGAGACATGTAAGTTCTTATTTCACACACTTTAAGAAAACACTCATTCATTAAATGTGATCGCTGCAAGTGAGGAAATCTACTTGTCTTCGAGGTGCAGTAACTTCATTGTATATTACAATAAAAAGAAGGCAGAGAAGGTGCATAGGTTCATAGGCAAGTACTGTGCTATCAGTCTGCACACCATTACAAGCCATGACAAAAATGTCTGTTCAAAA